>NC_142342.1:28820000-29097500 GCF_054954075.1 Amborella trichopoda
GGGTGGTTGGGTCATCTTTTATGATGCTGACCACGGTGCAGGATTCTTACACTTCTGCTTCAGTCTCTATGATTCAAAGAGGGTAGATTTTGAGGAAGGAGACCCTTGGAGCTGGGTGCCCCGACTTTTCTAGTCGGCACCTTAATCAAAATCTGCAGTCCTTTGTCTTGTTTGAGCTTTAGACTACGATATACCACTCTCCAGAACTGAGACTGGGGTCAAGGTTGACTTGTCTTATTAGAGCTTGAGAGGGCCGCGTCCATAAGATGGGGCAGCGAATGTGGACCATTGACAAGGGCCAGCTTGGGTTGCTTCCTTGAAAGTTGTAGAACTTCATCAATCATCAGGCCTTTGCCCCGAACTCCTTTGTGGGCTCTAGAGGCATAGCCAATCTGATGGGGATGACTGAGGATGGTACTCTTAGGGAAAACCTTCGAGTACCATGTCTTGAGATATCCGTCGGGAGGAGAAAGCACTGAAGAAGTGGGGGCCGACTCTCGACGAGGTTTGGGTCAGGAGAAAGCAGTGGCCTAGGAAGTACGCCCCTTGAAGTAGCATTCCGGGAGACTTGGGGGTCAGCCTGGGCTCAAACGGGTGGTCCGGCATTAGGAGGCCGAGAACTGAAAGAACATGTCTGTAAGGGAACAGGTGGAAGCCTGCCCCTTATAGGGTGCGCAAGTGTATGCTGAGTGGGAGGACGAGAGTGTCATCTTCTGCGTACTCAGGTTAGTGCAACAACGGCGTTGCCCCAAGCTGTGAGATGCAGATGCATGCGTACAGGTTTTCGCCCAAGGAGGCCTGATCTTGGATGCGTACTCAAGGTGTAAGGACCACAACTTTTCTGAACTTAAGATGCTCACGACTATAGAGATAAGAGAAGGAAACACATGCCCAGTGCAAAGGTGGGAGGCGCACTGCCGCGCATGTATAAGCTATCGCGCACATGAAAGTAAAGGAGGCATCACCATGAGTGTAAGGATGCCTCGCCGCACTTGCAAGAGACAATGCCACGTGCGAACTGGACTAACACCGTGCATGCATGTAAGAGTAGCGTCGGCTGTGTAACAAGGCGTAGCGCCAGCTGTGTAAGAAGGTGTAGCACCGACTGTGTAAGAAGGCATAGCACTGGCTAGAGAAGAAGGCATAGTGTCAACTGTGTAAGAGAGGAGGAAGCCTACCACCGGCTATGAAGAACCAGTGCTGATTGGAGCATCGTTGTGCATCAATTGGACTATCGCCAGCTGAGAAGTGTGTTATCGCCGGCTATGTTTCTGAGTGTGCAACACCAGCAGTGTTTTTGACATGCATGGGTTGTGTGTGCTACCTGTTGAGTGCATGCTGATTTGACCACCACTTGTCACTTGCTTCCCTTTCCTCTTTTATAAATAAATCCCTTCTCATCTGTCTAAGAGCTTTTGCTCTCTCTCCCACTCCCACGTCCTTTTCTCTCTTTAGAGAAAAGGGAGAACCCTTTTTGCTGCTGCCATTGGGGAACCTTGCCAAGAAGGTTGAAGTGGTCTGTGTGTGGAGTTTAGGAGCGTCGTAAACATCAAGTAAGTGAGCCTAGCTATAATGCATCAATATATTTTAGGGATTTATGCTAAGTGTTGAATATGGGGCAAAATGATGGGATGAAATGTATGAGCATGAATGCATTATGACGAGCTTGAAATCTCAGATGCTGTGATCGATTGACTCCTGTATATGATTCTATTTGTGGTGGAAATGTGTGAAGTATTTCTCTTGTAGGAATACTTTAATATGAACTTGGTTTTGCATCAAGATTTTCTTTGGTTTATGTTGTGTTGAATGTTCTCGAATGTATGTTAATCTTGAGAAGGCAATTTCCAGAACTGTGACAGTTCTTCCATCCGATGTTTTAGTAGCCAAACGGTGTCCAAATGGACCCAAAGTAGTTTTGAATAAATGATATGACTGTCTATTTTAACGTTTCTTTATTTTAACGTTTCTTTTTATATCATTGTGAAATTCCCCATGGATTAAAAATTATGCTTCAAAATGTGTGGGTATGTTACTATTAAAAGATTGCAGAAAATTCCTGGACAATTACTCATTTTTTACCAGAGTCTTTGTACTCATCGGGGACGAAGTTAAGGCCTTGACTTCAGAGAACTAGAATGTGTTTTGATTATAATGTGAAATCCGAATGTTGTTGGACCTTGTTTCCTCTCACTGGTATTGTAACACCATATTTGGCATATATAAAAGAATTTGAACCTTTATTGGCTGAGTGAGACTAAATTGTTTGCAACTGACTTGAGGGATCCATGGAGATCCTTTTTGTATGATAACTATGAGGAACTTTGCTAGACGGGTATGTATTCCCCCCCATCTAGTGAGAGCTAATACGTGCATTGTGATTGAAGTGATAAGTGTTTATGCTACGACCCGTGAGGTCAATTTTGCAATGAGTAAAATGTAATGTGTGAAACATGGTATGAATGTAGCGAGTGCTATGAGGTTTCTTGGGCATGCTTTGAGCATGCTTCATGACCCTAGTTAATATTGCGATTGTGTTAGTTAGCTGCCTGTTTTGAGCGTATTGCAGGGCCTGACTTTGTGATGATGGTAAGGTTCCTACTTTGAGCGTATTGTAGAGCCTGGCTATGTGATGGGTAACAACAAGGTGCCTACTTTAAGCGTATTGTGGGGCCCGGCTTTGTGATTCTGTGGTGCATTCTTTGAACATATTGCATGACCACGATCGAGAATGTAGGGTGCACGCTTTGAGCGTATTGAAGGGCCTGACCTTGTGATGCTGTGGTCCCTACTTTAAGCGTATTGCAGGACCTGATATTGTGATTATACTGAGGTTCCTACTTTGAGGACATTGTAGGGCTTGACTTTGTAACTGATACGGATAGAAAGCCTGCTCTGAGCTTGTAGCAGAGCCTGACTTTATGATTGATAGCTGTGAGGTGTCTGATTTGGGCCCATTGCAGGGCCTAGTTTTGTGATGGTGATTCTATGGTGTGTGTTTTGAGTGTATTGGATGATTGATGCTTGTAAGGTGCCGCTTTGTGAGTATTGCCGGACTTTAATTAGAGACTGATACTAATAGCTAGCTGATAGTGGCTGAACTGCTTGAGATTGATTAGAGTTGAATGAGTTGATTTGTGTGTGTCAACTTGTTAATGTTGGCTGGTGGGGTTAATAGAGTGTCTGTATTACTAAGGTATCTGAATGGTTAGCGCTAGACACTGTTTGTGAAATGTGAATCATAGACTATGAAATGGTGAAGATAAGACAATAGCCAGTTGGATGAGACAGTAGTAGATGTGTGGGTACCCTCCCCTAATTATTGGAGTTCATATGTATGATTTTGGGAAGAAAATCCTTATTAAATGGGGATGATTTAAGGACCACAAATTTTTTGGACTTAATACGCTCATGGCTATTGAGATAAGGGAAGGAAACACACGCCCGATGCAAAGGAGGGAGGCGCACTGCCACGCATGTATAAGCTATCGCCGTGGATGAAAGTAAATGAGGCATCACCGTGAGCGTAAGGATGCCTCGCTGCACGTGCACGAGACAATACTGTGTTAAAACTAGGCTAACGCCACATGTGTAAGAGTAGTGTCGGCAATATAAAAAGGTGTAACACCGGCTGTGTAAGAAGGCGTAGCATCAGCTGTGTTAGAAGGCGTAACGCCGGCTGTGTAAGAAGGCATAACGCCGGCTGTGTAAGAAGGCGTAGCACCTGCTGTGTAAGAGATGAGGAAGCCGAGCGTCGGCTATCAAGAACCCAACGCCGAGAAGTGTGTTATCACCGGCTGTGTTTCTGTGTGTGCAGCGCCAGCTGTGTTTCTGACATGCATGGGTTGTGTATGCCACCTGTTAAGTGCATGCTAATTTGACCACCACTTGTCACTTGCTGCCCTTTACTCTTTTATAAATAAAGCCCTTCTCAACTCCCTACGAGCTTTTTCTCTCTCTCCTTCTCCCACGTCCTTTTCTCTCTTTAGAGCTCAAGGGAGAACCCTTTTTGCGGCTGCCGTTGGGGAGCCGTTCTAAGAAGGTTGAAGTGGTTCTTTTGTGGAGTTTAGGAGCGTCGTGAACATCAGGTAAGTGAGCCTAGCTATTATGCTTCAATAAATTTTAGGGATTTATGCTAAAAGTGTTGAAAATGGGGAAAAATGATACGATGAAATGTATGAGCATGAATGCATTGTGACGTGCTTGAAAGCTCTGATGCCATGATCGATTGAGACCTGTATATGATTCTATTTGTGGTAAAAATGTGTGAAGTAGTCCACTTGTGGGAATAGTTTATTACGAACTTGGTTTTGTATCAAGATTTGTTTTGGTTTATGCTCTGTTGCATGTTCTCGAATGTATGGTAATCTTTAGAAGGAAATTTCCAGAACTGTGACGGTTCTTGCATCAGACCTTTTAGTGGCAAAACGGCATCCAAATAGACCCAAAATGGTTATGAATGAATGATATGATTGTTTATTTCAACTTTCATTTTTATATCATCTTGAAATATTACATGGATTAGAAATTATACTTCAAAATGTGTGTGTATGTTACTGGTAAAAGAATGTAAAAAATTCCTGAACTGTTACTCTTTTTGTACCAAATGTTTGACCTATCAAATGATATCGAAATATTCTAAAATCATCGCCATTTTATAAACACATGTGTCTAATACGAATTTTATGTTTACCTATCCAAATTCTTCATAAATGATGAGTTATGCTTTAAATTGTGCATATATGTCACTATTAGTAGATTTTACTAGATTTCACAGCTGATACCTCTGTTGTCACCACGTTTGAATAACCAAAAGGAGTCTGATTGCTTCTAAACAACTACCACTTGAGCAATATGTGTGTGTAATAAAAGTTGCATGTTGAAATTTTTCGAAACTCCATGTATAGTGAGAGTTAAGCCCTAAATGTGAGGGTATAGTACTTTCCATAGTTGCAAGAAATTCTAGCAACAGTCACCTTCTTTGAGCCAAGCTTTTGATCTATCTCATGTTGTCCAAATATTTTCAACCTACCGCCATTTTAAAAATCTATGTGTAAACTTAGAGTTGCAATTTTTAATTATTTTGAAATTCTCCCTAGATTGGGAGTTGTACCTCCGAGAAAGAGGTTATGCCATTGTTACATAACACCGCTATTTTCAAATTTGTACCTATTTTAGAAATAAATGGTTTTGCACTCAAATTCTGCTCAAATGCATTCAATTCACTTTCATATGAGTAGCTTTAAGTGAGCATTCGAAATCAACTTTTTAATCACACTAAAGCTCTCCACTGTTTGACAATAGTGCTTTTTTCTTATGAAGGCGTCATAGTTGTGGATGAAATGAAATTATATTCACTGGTTGAACGATTCACTGGTGCTTTTAAGTAACAAGTGTAAACGAATGATAACTGCTATCGAACGGCTTCCCTGTGATGCATGCTACATATTCACTGTATGAATAATGCTATGCAACCGTGCAATAAGCGATCAATTGATAAATGTGTATACTCTGTGATAGCCCTATAATACATATTGCATGAATGAGACTACGAGTTAGGAATGCTAATTGACAAGTCTAAATTCCATGAGATAGCTCTCTTATGATGGATGTCGGATACTAGTGGCATAGTGTACATGTTGGTTGTATATTTTTGAATGATACTCAGACCTTGTTAATGAGACTAGAATTATCGGTCATGGGGTACTGACTGAGCGCGAATAAAGACCGATGCTTGACTATTCTGTTCTGATACTGTGAACTAATCAAAACACAATCGTCCACCCATTGGTAGTGGGTACTGTTATGTTATGATACTGTGATTTAGAGCGCTACGCAAGGGGTCACCCATTGGTGGTGCGACTGAAGTGACAGATGCTTTGAGCATCCTTTGGAATGCTTTGTAGGTACTGCATGACCAAGATTGATATGAATGGGTGTCTGCTTTGAGAGTATTGTATGGCTTATTATGTGACTGATGTGATTAGTGTTCTGAGAAACTTTGGCATGCTTTGTGCGTATCATATGGCCCAGATTGAGATTGAGAGGTGCCTGCTTTGAGAATATTGCAGGGCTTACTTATGTGACTAATGCATTCATGGTGCATGCTTAGGGTGTATAGCACGACCTGACCATCTGTTTATTGTGAAAGGGAAAGGTGCCCTTTGATAAAACAAGAGTATACTCTGTTGAGGCAAGAACGTTCACTATGAAACATGTTTTGTTTTAGATGAATAAATGACACTATGAAATGCATGACTGCTATGCACTATTATAGTGTTCGTCTAGGAATGGTTTCTAAACTACCAATCCTTATGATACCTATTATATGCACTGTGAATGTGAATGATAGCTATTGTATTGATCGAATGAGAATTCTGATACCCAAAATGATGCTTGTAATTGATGCACTGATGAGATTCTTGATTTACCTGATATTTATACTGCAATGGATTTATTAATGATGCTTAATATCTAGACTTACTTACTGGGTTGTTCAGCTCATTCTATTATTTTACTATCTCTGTAAAGAAATAGTTACAGGTGGAAGAAACTTGGCCTAGTGGAAGCTGTTGGCATTTG
The DNA here is from genome assembly GCF_054954075.1 of Amborella trichopoda. Taxonomy (NCBI): domain Eukaryota; kingdom Viridiplantae; phylum Streptophyta; class Magnoliopsida; order Amborellales; family Amborellaceae; genus Amborella; species Amborella trichopoda. Next base: position 28,826,583 of record NC_142342.1, read on the forward strand.
GGACTCGAAGCTATCGAAGATAATTCTTTCTCATTGTATGTTTTAATATGCAGTTTGGCCCTAGTTATTGATTATTGTGGAACCCATGTACTGTTGGGCCCTGATGCCCCGAACAGAGCTGTAATATTAGTGGAAGTATTTTCATAGTGGATTTTTTTGGTTTGTGGGAATTCTATTTCTAGATGTTCTTCTGCCTCTTTATATCATTGTTGTTAGTTCCTTGCCATGGTTTGCTATGTTTACAAAGTTAATAAAGCGATGAACTTACTCCGACCTGAGTGGCATTCGCTACCTTTGGATCATGAACCCCCATCTGATCACCCTCCGTCGAGTATGACAAAGGGGGTCGGGGGCGGGGTCATGACAGCTGTGGTATCAAAGCATTTAGGATTGCTTCATTGGCATTGGGAGTTTTTAGGAGTGTCCATAGAGTGGTTTTAGGATAGAGTAGCGATTGGGTGTTCCTGTGACTAGGTTGAAGATGTCGAGAGCATGTGGCTACCATGCTAGTTCCAACAACAATAACACTGAGGCCCTCGGCAAATTTTGTAGAAATCTAGGGGCTATGACCCAATTGATGAAGGAATCAATGCTGACCCTATCCAAGCCTACCCCAGAACATAATGATAGTAACCTGATATGGAGGTTTAAGAGGCTGACACCTCCAACTTTCTTAGGGTAGGGTGGTGTGGAGAAAGCAAAGAGATGGCTGATGCAAGTGGAAAAGATCTTTAAGAGTCCTGCAGTGCTCTGATGAGCAAAAGTTGAGACTAGGTGCCTTCATGTTAGAAGGGGATGCTGAGCATTGGTGGAGTTCGGTTTAGCAGGCCTGGGAAGAGGATGAGATAATACCTACTTGGAAAGGATTTTTAGAGGACTTCAATGAAAAATATTTCCCTGAATCAATAAAGGAAAGGAAGGAGGTTGAATTCGTAGAATTACAGCAAGGGAATCTAACCGTTGATCAGTATGTGGCCAAATTTTAAGAGTTATCCCGATACACATGGAATATCATCATCACGAAGGCCAGAAAAGGCAAGCAAGTTTGAGAGTGGTTTGCGGCCCGATATCAGAGGGAGAGTTTTGTCGGCCAACCTTAAGGCCTTCTCTCACTTGGTGGACTTGGTTAGGAAGGTGGAAAAAGACTATGATACTATCGTCCGAGGAGAGAGAGATGCGAAGGACATGGTCTCTGCCCTCTGGGGATCCACTAGAAAAGGAAAGTCGAATGAATGAAAAGACCCAAAAGAGCTTCCAAGGTGACGTCAGGTAGAGCTAGCTCATACATTGTACCTCTTGTAAGAAGTAAGGCCATGTAGCTTTCGAGTGCTGGTTGAGAACAAAAGCATGTTTCAGCTGTGGCAAGTCGAGCCACGTGATTTGAGACTGTCCAACATTAAAGAACGAGCCCAAACCCAAGACTCAAGGGCAGGTCTTTGCACTCGTCGGGGAAGAAGTTAAGGCCTCAACTTCAGATAACAAGAATGTGTTTTGATTGTAATGTGAAATCCAAAATGTTTTTGGACCTTGTTTCCTCTCACTGGTATTGTAACACCATATAATAGGACCCGGCTTTGTGATTATGTGGTGCATGCTTTGAGCATATTGCATGACCACAACCGAGATTGTAGGGTGCCTGCATTGATCATATTGCAGGGCCTGACCTTGGGATTACGTGATGCCTGCTTTAAGCGTAATGCAGGACCTGATATTATGATTATACTGAGGTGTCAACTTTGAGCATACTGTAGGGCCTGACCTTGTGACTAAAACGGATAGAAAGTATGCTCCGAGCTAGCAGCAGAGCCTGACCTTATGATTGATAGTGGTGAGGTGCCTGCTTTGGGCTCATTTCAGAGCCTAGTTTTGGGATTATAATTCTATGGTGTGTGTTTTGAGTGTATTGCATGATTGATGCTTGTAAGGTACCGCTTTGTGAGTATTGCAGGACCTTATTTAGAGATTGATACCAATAGCCAGCAGGTACTGGCTGAACTGGTTGAGATTGATTTGAGTTGAATGGCTTGATTTGTGTGTGGCAACTTTTTAATGTTGGCTAGTTGGGTAAATAGGGTGTCTCTATTGCTAAGGTATCTGAATAGTTAATACATGACACTGTGTGTGAAATGTGAAGCATAGATTATGAAATGCTGAAGATAAGACAATAGACAGTTGGATGAGACAGCAGTGGATGTGTGGGTACCCTCCCCCAATTGTTGGAGTTCATATGTATGATTTTGAGGATAAAATCCTTTTTAAGGGGAGGATGATGTAAGGACCACAACTTTTTTGGACTTAAGACGCTCATGGCTATAGAGATAAGGGAAGGAAACATATGCCCAAGGCAAAGGAGGGAGGTGCACTGCAGCTCATGTATAACCAATCACAGCATATGAAAGTAAAGGAGGCATCGTTGTGAGTGTAAGGATGCCTCGTAGCACATGCAAGAGACAACACCGCGTGCGAACTGGACTAATGTCGTGCGTGTAAGAGTAGCGTCAGCTGTGTAAGAAGGCGTAGCACCGGCTGTGTAAGAAGGTGTAGCGCTGACTGTGTAACAAAGGAGGATGCCTAGTGCTGACTGTGAAGAACCCAGCGGCTTTGGAGCATCGCCGAGCTTGAATTGGACTATTGGCGGCTGTGTTTTTTATAGTGCAGCGCTAGCTGTGTTTCTTACATGCATGGGTTGTGTGTGCCACCAGTTGAGTGCATGCTGATTTGACCACCACTTGTCACCTGCTGCCAGTTTTTCTTTTATAAATAAATCCCTTCTCATCTCTCTAAGAGCTTTTTCTCTCTGTACCTCTCCCACGTTCATTTCTCTCTCTAGAGCGCAAGGGAGAACCCTTTTTGCTGCTGCCGTTGGGGAGCCGTTCTAAGAAGGTTGAAGTGGTCTGTGTGTGGTGTTTAGGAGCGCCGTGAACATCAGGTAAGTGAGCCTAGCTATAATGCATCAATAAATTCTAGGGATTTCTGCTAAGTGTTGAAAATGGGGGAAAATGATGGGATGAAATGTATGAGCATGGATGCATTGTGACGAGCTTGAAATCTCAGATGCCATGATTGATTGAGCCTGTATATGATTCTATTTGTGGTGGAAATGTTTGAAGTAGTCCACTTTTGGGAATATTTTAATACGAACTTGGTTTTGTATGACGGTTCTTGCATCAGACTCTTTAGTAGCTAAAAGGTGTCCAAATGGACCCAAACTAGTTTTGAATGAATGATATGATTGTCTATTTCAACGTTTTTATTTATATCATCTTGAAATTCCCCATGGACTAGAAATTATGTCTCAAAATGTGTGGGTATGTTACTGTTAAAAGATTGTAGATAATTCCTGGACTGTTAATCTTTTTGTACCAAACGTTTGACCTATTAAATGATATCAAAATATTCTAAAATCACCGCCATTTGATAAATACATGCGTCTACTAGGATGTTTATGTTTTAACCCTGTACAAATTCTTCATAAATGATGAGCTATGCATTAAATTGTTCATATATGTCACTATTAGCTGATTTCACTGGATTACACTGTTGATACCTCTGTTGTCACCAACTTTGACTAACAAAGCCGCTGCCACTTGCACGATCTGTGTATGTACTAAAAGTTACACGTTGAAATATTTTTGAAACTTCCTGTAGATTGAGAGTTATGCCCCATAATGTGAGGGTATAGTACTGTCCACGGTTGCTGGAAATTCCAGCGATTGTTACCTACTTTGTGTCGCTCTTTTGATCAATCGAATATCATCCAAATATCTTTAAACTACTGCCGTTTTAAGGATATATGTGTAAAATTAAAGTTCCATGTTTTAATCATTGTGAGATTCTCCCAATATTGGGAGTTGTGCCTCTGAGAAAGAGGGTATGCCATTGTTGCGTAACCTCGAGATTTTCAGATTTGTGCCTATTTTAGAAATAAATGGTTTTGCACTCAAACTCTGTTCAAATGCGTTCAATTCACTTTAAGATGAGCCTTAAGTGAATCCTTTTCGAAATCAACTTTTGAATCACACTAAAGCTCTCCACTGTTTGAAAATAGTGCTTTTTCCTACGAGGGCGTCGCAATTGTGGATGAAATGAAATTATATTCACTTGCTGAACGATTCACTGATGCTTTTAAGTAACAAGTGTAAACGAATGATAATTGTTATCGAATGGCTTCCCTGTGATGAATGCTACATATTCACTGTATGAATAATGCTATTATTGCGATCATTTGATAAGTGCATATCCTTTGTGATAGCCCTATAATACATATTGCATGAATGTGATTACGAGTTAGGAATGCCAATTGACAGGGGTAAATGCTATGAGATAACTCTCTTATGATGGATATCGCATACCAGTGGCATAGCGTACATGTTGGTTGTATATTTTTAAATGATACTCAGACCTTGTTAATGAGACTAGAATTGTCGGTCATTGGGTACTGACTGAGCATGAGTAAAGACCAATGCTTGACTGTTCTGTTCTGATACTGTGTACTAACCACTACTCAATGGACCACCCATTGGTAGTGGGTACTGTTCTGTTATGATACTATGATTTTGATTGCTATGCAATGGGTCACCCATTGGTGGTGCGACTGAAGTGATGGATGCTTTGAGCATCCTTTGGAATGCTTTACGTGTATTGCATGACCAAGATTGATATGAATGGGTGTCTTCTTTGAGAGTATTGCAAGGCCTATTATTTGGTTATGAGAACCTTTGGCATGCTTTGCGCTTATCGCATGGCCCAGATTGAGATTGGGAAGTGCCTACTTTGAGAGTATTGCAGAGCCTACTTATGTGACTAATGCCTATGGGGTTCATGCTTTGAGCGTACAGCACGCCCTGACCATCTGTTTATTGTGAAATGGAAAGGTGCTCTTTAATAAAGCAAGAGTATACTCTGTTGAAACAAGAATGTCTACTATGAAACACATTCTATTTTAGATGAATGAATGATACTGTGAAATGCATGACTGCTATGCATTATGATAGTGTTCTTCGAGGAACAGTTTTTGAACTACCAATCCTTATGATACCTATTATATGCACTGTGAATGTGAATGATAGTTATTGTATTGATCGAATGAGAATTCTGATACTTGAAATGATGCATGTAATTGATGCACTAATGAGATTCCTAATTTATCTGTTATTTATACTACGATGGATGTATTAATGATGCTTAATATCTAGACTTACTTACTAGGCTGTTCAACTCATTCTATTATTTTACTATCTCTGTAGAGCAACAGTCACCGGTGGAAGAAGCTTAGCCTAGTGAAAGTTGTTGGCATTCGGGACTCGAAGCTGTCGAAGATAATTCTTTCGCATTGTATGTTTTAATGGGCAGTTTGGCCCTAGTTATTGTCTATTGTTGAACCCATGTACTGTGGGTCCTTGATTCCCCTAACGGAGCTATAATATTTGTGGAAGTATTTTCATAGTGGATTTTTTGATGTATGGGAATTCTTTTTCTAGATGTTCTTCTGCCTCTTTCTATCTTAGTTGTTAGTTCTTTGTCATGGTTTGCTTTGTTTACAGCCTTAATAAAGCAATGAGTGTACTTCGACCTAGGTGGCATTCGCTATGTCTGGATCACGAACCCGTACCCGGTCACCCTCTGTCGAGTACGGGAAAGGGGGTCGGGCCGAGGTCGTGAATCAAGGTAACACGAGGGTTGCCCTGAGGTGTGACTTGAGTGGATGACTCACGGGTGTGTGCGAGAGGACGGGGCCCCAAGGTCTCTGTCTCGATATGCCAGCCTTTAAGCATAAAGACTCGTGGTGGTGCAGAAATGTGGGGGGTTGCCTTGCGGCGACCCACAGGTGCAAAGGCAACTTCTTTACCTTTTACAGCAAAGCCTTTCGACGTTCCTCGGCAACACGACCGACGAGTGGCTTGTCGGTAACAAGGTGCACGCTATGAGTGGTAGCAGATGTGCTACCAACACAAAGTGCCTTGGTGGAAGTTCCACCAGAGCTAGGAGATGGGGAGTTAGGGACCTTTAAGTCCCTCCTCATGCCTATCCTGGTTAAGACCTGGGAGTTAGACACTGGGTCTTTGCTCAAAAGAAAAGTTGGGAACAAAGTTCGAGGAACTTGTGCATGGGGAAGCTCGTGAATGCGGGGATGAGAAAATATCTGATTCGGATGAATGGGTTCAAGAACCCAAAAGCCATGTTATGTGTGAAAACAGAAAGAAAAAGGACAAACTAGCAAAACAAGTATGATATGATGAATGGGTAGTAAGTTCTGAGTGGAGTCGCCAAGCTGGTTAGGTGCATCGATCTCTCCCTTCTGATCTAAATGATCTACGGGCACGTGTCTCGGGTTTTAAAGGAACCCAAGACTTGAGATTGCTCTCTCGGGAACCTTGCTAGAGAACAAGCGCATGTATACCAACCGATGAGAGAGAAATTTAAGGTGGGTTCGGGACTTACTCGGGCTGGCTTGCGTGGGCACCCTCTTAGATCACGAAGAAAGTCCCCCCAGTCATACAACTGGTTCAGAATCGCCTCCCTTGGCTTGTATTCTCTTTACAAGACAAGTGGGTCAAAGGACCCCATCTTGTCCTTGGGTGAATGTACACAGGCATGCACATTCAAAGGATAAAAGAGAAGATATGAGGAGATGAAAGTTGGGAAAAGGATGAAGAGAGAAGAAAAGAAGAGAAAGAAACATTTGACCGAGAGACTAGCCTAGCACAGTGACTAGATTGGCATGATGATTGACCTGACGTGGTAGCAAGACGGACACAGTAATGCAGACTAGCACAACAACAGTACTACTTGATGACGGAACACCAACACCGACTAGCCTAGCACAATGGCGAGTTCGATGGGCCAGCAAGACGGGCACAATAATATAGACCAGCACAGTGGCGATACTGCTTGGCGATAAGACTACCGTGACAGTGCTAGACTTGTCCCATGATCAAATGAGAGAGGAAGAAGAAGAAGAAAGAGAAAGAAGAGATAAGAAAAGCAGAGAGTTAAAGAGAGAGAAGAAGAGAGATAAAAGAAGAGAATGAAAGAGAAGAAGAAGAGAAGAATCGAGTAGAGAAGAGAAAAGAAGAAAAAGAGAAGAGAAGAGATGAGAAGAGGGAAGAGAAAAAAGGAGAGAAAAGAAAGTAAATAAGAGGGATGAAGAAGGAAAGAACGGAAAAGAGAAGAGAGAGAAATAAGAGAGGGAAAGAAAAGAGAGAAGAGGGGAAAGGGAGAGATAAGAAAAGAGAGAAAGGTGAGAGAAAAGAAGAGAGAAGAAAAGAGAGAGGAAGGAGAGAGAAGAAAAGAGAGATAAAAGAGACAGACGAGAAGAGATAGAAAGAAGAGAGAAGGAAGCATGGACGGCGATGTGCTTCTGTCATCTATGACAAACGAGAGAGAAAGAAGAAGAAAGCATTACGGTCATGGGCTTCTGCCGTCCATGACAGAGGCAAGAGAAAGAAAAAAAAAAAGGAAGATGGACGGCGATGGCTTTCGCCATTCATGACAGAGGCATGAGGAAGAAAAAGAGATCATGGACGACGATGGGCTTCTGCCATCCACGTTAAGAGAGAGGCAGAAAAAATAAAGAGAAAGACACACGCGACGCTAAGCATCGCCATTTGCATCGTAGGAGACTCAAACATGACCTAACCCGCCACTAAGGGAAGGGCCCGGTCCGGTGTCCTTGTCAAAGAATGAGACAAGAAATGTCATGCATGGCGATGAGCATCGCCGTGCACAACATGGGAAAGGGGAGACTTGGACAGAGGCCCGGCCCACCACTTGAGTTAAGGCCTAACTGACTGTGCATATTTTTAGAGGATAAGAAAAGAATGATAATGTCATGCCCGACGATGAGCATCTTCGTGCATAAGTTGAGAGGAGAGAGAAAGGAAATAAATGGTGAGTGAAAGAAAGACAAATAGGAAGAAAGAGGGTTTAGGGAAGAGAAAGAAGAAAAGAAGGTAGAGAGAGAGGAAAGGAAAGGAGAGAGAGCAAAGGAAAGTGAGGAGAGATATTGAGAGAGAGCTAAAGGAGAAAGAAGGAAAGATAGAGAAAGAGATTAGCAAAGAGAGTAAGAAGAATAAGGACAGCGGAGAGAAGGAAACACATACGACACTGCCACTGCCGTGTGTGTTAGAGAGAGAAGAAAATAGAGAGAGAGATTCATGCACGGCACTGTCAACGTCGTGTAGGTTCACACAGAGAGAGATAAATATAAAGATAGAGCTGAGGGAGAAGGAGAAGAAAGGATAAGAGAAAGAAAGAGAAGGGAGAGGAAAAGAAGGAAAGTAGGGAGAAAAGAAGAAGGAAGAAGAAGAGAGAAAAGGAGAGAGACATGCACGATGATGGTTACTGTCATGCATGTTTGAGAGGAAGATGAGAGAGACAAAGAGAAATGAGATGAGGAAGAAAGAGAGAGAGAGGTGAGAGAGAAAAGAGGAGGAGAGAGAAAGATAGAGATGAGAGGAGGGGAAGAGAGAGAAAGATAAAGATGAGGAGAGAGAAAATAAGAGGAAAGAGAAAGTTACCTTCACTGAGGGGTATCAAAATTTTTATTCTCTCTCCTCTCTCTCTCTCTCTCTCCAAGACGTGCCTCTCAAACTCAATAGAAAAATTCCAACTTTATTGATCAATTGAAAGTATGAGGGGGTCCTTTTACAATTAGGTTCAACATGTATTTATAGAATTGGGCCCAAAACATGGGTTGATGCCCCAAAACTATCCCAATTGATGATAATTATAATTATTTTAAATTAAAATAAAATATAAAAATGGGTACAAAATGACTATTTTGCCCCTGCTTAACAATTCATTGAATTCCAAAATAGTCGCTGCTGCTGCCCTAGAACATGTGTGATCTTCCATGAATGATTCGAGGCTGTTCTAGTGCCTGTTTGTCCAAAAGATGATTGCTTTCTTGTAGGGCTCAGCATGGCGATCGATTTGATACCAACTTCGAGCCACAAATCAGGGTTTTAAGTCATGATCATGTGACTTGAAATTCATGCGAATCTTAAAAACTTTCGATCGATAATGTGCTCGTTTGTTGATGTTTTTCTATTATTTCTTCACTAGAACACACTAAGCATGCCTCCACGATCATGTGAGAACAAACACACCTTGATTCCCTGCCCGGACGAAGATTTTGCACTCCTAGGTTTTTTAGCGGAATCTGAATTTCGACAGTCGAAATTTGCAGTCACTTTATTGGCTTCATGTGTGAAATCCGACCATTCATCATGTACGAGGTTCGGACCAATGGTAGCCCAACCCCGTACTTTACGCATGTGATGGAACTGGTCTCATGCCGATCCGCTATGCGAGCGCCGTAATTTAGCTGCTCGAGAGAGGTGTGTCACTACTGATTTTCCTACAACTTTCTTCACTAATCGGCAACTCTATCTAGCTTTTCTCCTTACTCTAGCGTCCTCACGAGGCGAGCCACATATCAAAATGCTCGTCTTAACGAGACGAACGCGCTCACAAAATGTGAGCACGATCTGACTAGAGACGAATGAGATATGGCTCCCAACTATCACTGCTCGAGACTGTAAAAAAAGTCACCATTAATGGTGTTTTGGTGCAGGGAAGGCGTATGAGAATGGTATGTGGCCTACCCCTTTTCGGTATTTTACCTATAACTTTGTCTTAGAGTGCCCGATTAAGCCGAAACATGACCCATTAAGGTTTTCAATTGTACCGGATCCAATGGTGGTAGTCCCACAGTTGTTTGACGTATCGAAATATAGTCCAAGTTATGGGGTTCTTTTTAGGGTGCTAAAGGTTGATTTTTTGGAAATTGTTTCTTTGTTTACGCTGCCTTAGACATGTCAGATTGCGACGAAACTTGACAGGTGGCCTTTTGAAGTGCTTAAGAAGGTTTGCACCCATTCTGGGGTAATTTTGAGACTATCAAGAATTTCACTTTAATTCAGGCTTTATTGACTAGCTTCTCTTTTTTATTCCACATCGAGGACACAATGTGCTGAAAAATGTCTTCAAACAAAGAGAAGATACGAAAGAGGAGCTTGACAGGATGGCTAGCCTGACATAGGGGCTTGACCAGTACAGTGATTGATTTCACGTGGTAGAAAGACGGGGCACGGTAACTCAGACCGGCATGCTAGTAATACTACTCACCAACAAAACCAACATCAACCAACCTAGCACAATGGCTAGTCTGTTATGGCAGCAAAATGGGCATGGTAATTCAAACCGACGTGGCAGCAATACTGCTCGACGATGAGACTACCATGATAGTGCTAGACTTAACCCATCCTTAGGTCAAATGAGAGAGGAAGAAGAAAAAGAGAGAGAAGAAAAAGAGAGAAATGTGAAGAGAAGAAGGAGTAGTAGAAAAATAGTGGGAGAGAAGAAGGAAGAAAAATAAACAAAGAAAGAGAGAGAGGAGATGAGAGATAGATGAAGAGAGAAAGAGAAGTGAAGAAAGAGGAAGAGAAAGAGAAAAAGAGAGAAGAGGAAGAAGAAGAGAAGAAGAAAAGAAGGGAGAAGAGAAAAGAGAAGAAGAAGTGAAGAAGAGAAGAAAGGAGAAGCCAAGAGAGAAGAAAAAAGAAGAAGAGAAGGAAGAAGAGAGAGAAAAGAGAATAAAGAATAGAGAAAAGAGAGTGGAAGGAAGAGAGAAGAGAGAAGAAAGAGAAGAAAGAAGAGAGAGAAGAGAGAAGAAGAAGCAGAAGAGAGAAAAGAGAAGAAGTAAGAGAGAAGAGAAAAGAAAAGAGAAGGAAGAGAGAGAAGAGAGAAGAAGAAGAAAGAGAGAGACTAAAGAATAAGAAGAAGTGATAAGAGAGTAGGAAGAGAGAGAAGAAAGAAGAAGAAGAAGAGAGAAGAAAGAGAAGAAATAAGAGAGACAAAAGAGAACAAAAATGAGAGAAAAGAGTGAGGAGAGAAGAGAGAGAAGAGAGAAGAGAGAAGAGAGAGAAGAGAGAAGCATGGATGGTGACGAGGTTTTGCCATCGATGATAGAAGAGAGACAAAGGGGAAAGAAACATGGATGGCGATGGCCGTCCATGACAGAGGTGAAAGAAAAGTGAAAGAAGTATGGACGGCGATAGGGTTTTGCCGTCCATGATAGAGGGGAGGGAAAAGAGATAAGTGTTGATGATGATGGCATTTCGCTGTGCAAGATAGAGGAGAGAGGAAAGAAAAAGACGCATGGACGGTGATCGGGTTCCACAGTCCATGATAAAGGAGAGGGAAAAGAGAGAAGCGTGGACGGTGATAAGGTTCCGTCGTCCATGATAGAGGAGCGAGGAAAGAGAAAGAAGCATGGATGGCGATGGGGTTCCACCATCCATGACAGACGAAAGGGAAAAGAGAAAAGCGTGGATGGCGATGGGGTTCTGCCGTCCATGATAAAGAAGAGAGGAAAGAGAAAGAAGCATGAATGGGATGGGGTTTTGTCGTCCATGAGGGAGAAGAGAAAAAAGAGAGAAGCATAGACGGCGATGGGGTTCTGTCCCCCATGATAGAGGAGTGAGGAAAGAGAAAGAACTATGGACGGTGACAGGATCCCACTGTCCATGACAGAGGAGAGAGAAAGACTGAAGGGGGAGAAGGAACATGAACGGTGATATGTTTCACTGTCCATGGGAAGAAAGAGAGTGTAAGAGAAAACATGGACGGTGATAGGTTCCGCCGTCCGTGACAAAAGAGAGAGAAACATGAGAGAGAAGAGAGATAAAAGAGAGAGAGAAAGAGAGGGAAGATATCAGGAAAGAAAGGGCAAGTAAAGAGGAAAGGAAATAGAAGATTAGAAAAAAGATAAAAGATTAAGTAAGAGGGGGAATGAGGGAGGAAAGAGAGTAGAGAGAAAGGAGGAAAGAAGAGAAAGAGAGACATGCACGATGGTGCCTATTATCGTGCATATTTGAGAAAGAAGAGAGAGAGAGAGAAGAAAAAGAGGAGAGAAAGAAGAGAGAGAGAGAGAAGAAAAAGAGGAGAGAAAGAAGAGAGAGAGAGAGAAGAAAAAGAGGAGAGAGAAAGAAGAGAGTGAAAGAGAAGAAAAAGAGGAGAGAGAAAGAAAGAGATAAGAGGAGAGAGCAAGAAAGAGAGAAGAGGAGAGAGCAAAAAAGAAGAGGAGAGAGAAAGAAAGAAGAAGAGAATAAAGAAAGAAGAGGAGAGAAAAAGAAAGAGAGAAGAGGAGAGAGAAGAAAGAAGAGGAGAGAGAAAGAAAGAAGAAGAGAGATAGAAAGAAGAAGAGAGAGAAAAAAAAGAAGAGGAGACCTAGTGGCGTTTTTCCGGGTTCTAAATGGACTCGTAACCTGAGGTCGCTCTCTTAGAAACCTCGTGAATAAAATGAGGGCAGGAGTACCAACCGATGAGAGAGGAATTTTGGTCGTGAGGTGGGACTTACCTCACATGGGTCCGTGAAATGCTCGGGCTGGCTTTCATGGGCGCCCTCTTAGATCACGTTGGAAAACCCCCTAGCCTACGATCCGTTTGGAATCGCCTCTCTTTACCAGTTTTTCCTTTCCTATAAACACACACACATATAAAAAAACAGAGTTGTGGGTCATAGGACCCTGCCTTGCCATAAAAAGATAAAAGAAATGAAATGCGAGAAGAAGTTCAACCAGGCGACTCAACTGATCCAGTGACAGGACTGGTGCGAAGGTTGGTCTGACGTGGTAGCAAGACGGGCATGGTAACTCAGACTGACAGAACGGCAATACTGCTCAACGACGAGACTGTCTCGACGGCTAGTCCAACACGATGGCAGGACTTGTACGATGACTGACTCGGAGTGGTAGCAAGACGGGAACGGTAAGGGAATGCTACTCAAAACCAAGGTCAACATAGACCTCTCTCGGCACATAGGTTAATCTAACGTGGCAGCAAGTGGGCACGATGACTCAGACCGACATGACGGCAATACTGCTCAACAACAAGACTCGCACGAGCACACGGCTCAGCCTGCCCGTTGGTCAAACAGACGATGAAGAGAAAGAAAGCGACGAAGGTTAAAATAAAAGTGATGACAAATAAAAGTGATGGAAAATAAAATAAAATGAGAGTGATGAATTAAAATAAATAAGATTAGAAGATGGTGTTAAGATAAAATGAAAATAACATGGATTAAAATAAAGTGAAGTAAAGGATTATAAAAGCCATAAAAGAAAATAAAATAAAATAAGATGGGGAAAAAAATTTAAAAAAGGCGATTAAAATAAAATAAATGAATGGAGTGAGAGTAAGGAAAATAAGAAGATAAGAAGAGATTAAAATGGAACAACATAAAGAGAAGGGGTAAATGACATGAGGTGGTTTTCTTTTAAAAAGAATAATGGATTAGGTAAAGAGAAAGAAAGGACGTTAAAACAAAATTTATGAATTACTTAAGAGAGAGAGAGAAGAGGTTTGAATAAGATAAACTAAACAATGTGTTAGTTAAAATTGGGAGAGAGAAGAGCATTGGGTTTTAGAGGACGTGAGGTGTTAAAAGGATATTGTGTTGGTTAAGAGAGAGAGTGTTGGTTATTGGGTTATTAAAGGGTAAAGAGGGATAACGTGAGATGAAAGGGGAGAGAGCGTAAGTTAGTGAGGAGAGAGAGGGAGGCTTGAAGGAAACATTGAGAGGAAAACAAAATGTTGAAAAGAGGACGAATCGAAAGAAACAAAACAGGAAAAAAAAAAGGTTGCTCATTTGTGGGTTTTTTAAAGAGAGAGAAGAAGCAGAAGGCGAGAAGCTCGCTAGTGGATGAGAGGGGATGCATGGGCTCACGATTTGGTTGTAGGTGGTGGAGAAGAAGATGGGTGGACTGCAAGTGGCGGAGATAACTCGTAAAATGGAGGGAAAGGGAAAACCAGCGAGAGGTGGCTGAAGTGGCTGGAATGGGGCAGTGAGACGGCTGAAATGGAACGGTAGAGGTGGCAAAAATAGTGATGAAAGATGGAGGACGAGAATGGAGCAGCAGAGGAAGAGCAGAGACGAGGGTGGAAGGCAGGTGGTGACAGAGAAGATGGATGGGAGAGAGAGAACGAAAATGGAAGGGGAGGTGGCTGCAACAAGAAGTGGAGACAGTGGAGGAGGAGGCGGAGATGGCTGTGACTGTAGGTGATTGCAGGTTGGAGGTCTTGGATACTAGTCAGTTGAAGAAGAGGGGCCGGCCAGGGAGGTGGACAACAGGGGAAGGGAATGGGTAATGTCGTGTAGGAGTGGGAGAGATGGAGATGAAGAGAGCTCATGGTGTGGAGGCTGGGTTGTTGCCTGGTTGGAGTGGAGAGTGTTGGGAGCTGCAAAGGATGGGTTGCAGTGAGGTGAGCGAAAGAGAGGTAGAGAGCTGGGAGAGGTGGGGTGAAAAAGAAAGAAAGAAATTCATGGGCAGCCACGTGTGTATGGGAGATGGAAGTGGGAGAGTTTGGGTTGATCATGGGTGGTGGCTTCGATGAAGGAAGCAGTGGAGAAAGGTGGGGTGCAACAGATTACTCTCGTGTGGATTGTGGATGGTTGTGAAGATGAGGAAAGGGATGAAAAGCCGCACGGCGATGGGGCAGGATAGGTCGCACACGGAGTTGGGGTAGAGAAGGTGCACGAGACGACGATAGGTAAGATGGGTGATAGGTAAGATGGGTGCACGAGATGGCGATTGGTAAGACCCATGCACAAGACTGCGCTGGGGTATGTTGTGCGCAAGACGATAGGCAAATGTTCGCGAGGCGATATGTAGAGGTTCGCGCGACATTAAGAGGAAGGAGGATTTGGGGCATGGTGGTCTCACGGAACCGTGGGATGTGAGAGAGAGGGAGTCACCACTAGGGTGTACCAAGAAGGGTGTTGGGAGGGAATATGGAAAAATAGAAGAAAAGAGACAAACACGATGGATCATCAGGAAAAGAAGGAGGAGGTGGACCCGAGGGTCCACATGATGGAAGTAGTTATGCAAGTGTAAAAGGAAAAGGAAAGAGGGTTAGTGGTCGTGTGGAACCACCAGAAGGAAGTAGAGAAGAAGAGAGGAAGAAAGAGTGAAGCACAGATGGTTTATGAAAGAGTAGAGAGAAAGAAAAGAGAGATTTACCTGAGCCCAGGGGTACCGACCTAAAAATTTCTCTCTCTTTCTCCTCTCTCCCAAGATATGACCCAACAATAGTCAAGATAAAAATTTTATTAAGCAAGTGAAGGGTCCTTGTACAATGAGAGTACGTGATATATATAGAGTTTGCCTAAACATGGGTTGATTGATCCAAATTAAACCTAATTGCTGAAAATTAAGATTTAATTGAATTAAATAAAATAGGAAAATAGGGTACAAAATGATTGATTTGCCCTTTCCTAACAATTGTGAAAATTTTAGGGCAGTCCCTTCTGCTGCCCTAGAATGTATGTTGCTCTCGTGCCTGTTTGTCCGAAAGATGATTGTTTTCTTGTAGGGCTCGACATGGCAATGGTTTCGTTATCAACTTCGAACCATGGATCGTGTTTTTAAGCCACGATCTTATAACTTGAAATTTGGATGGATCTTGCAAACTTCAGATCGATAGTATGCTCATTCCTTGATATTTTGCTGTGATTTATTTGCTTGATCACACTGAGAATGCCGTCACGATCACGTGGCAACAGATGCAGCTTGATTCCATGTCCGGAAAAAGATTTTACAACTTTAGAGTTTTTTACGGAATCTAGAATTTTAGTGACAAAATTTTCAATCACTTCATCGGCTTCGTGTGTGGAATTCTATCGTTCACCATGTACGGGGTTTGGACTAGAGATAGCCCTTGATCTTACGAACGCGGTGGAACTAGTTTCACGTCAATCGGACTTGCGAACGACGTGATTTGGCCGCTCGAGAGAGGTACGATGCTACTGATTTTACTGCAACGTTTTTCATGGATCAACAACTTCTCTTTAGCATTTCTTCGCACTCGGGCGTCGTCGCGCGGTGTGCCACATATCTAGACACTCATCTTGTCGAGACCAACATGCTCACAAAATTTGAGCACAATCTGACTTGAGACGGATGAGATATGAGTGTCAAAAGTCACTATTCATGACTGCCCCTTTAATGGAGTTTAGTTGCGGGGTGGTCGCATGGCAATAGTGTGCGGCTCCTCCTATTTCCCTATTTCGCCTATACCTTCTTCCATGAATGTTCATTTAAGCTGAAATTTGAGCCCTAGGGATTTTTAATCATGCTGGATCTAATGGTAGTGGTCCCACAGCAATTTGATGCATCAAAAATGTAGTTCTAGTTATAGGGTCCATTTCAGGGTGCTTTGAGGCTGATTCTGCCAAAACTGTTTCTTAGTCTGCACTGCTTTAGACATGTCAGAATATGACAAACCTTGACAGGGTACTCTTATGAGTCCTCATGAAGATCTTGACCAGTTCTGGAGCCCTTTAGAGACTGTCAGAATTTCCACTGTTTGTTAGGCTTTATTGACCGGGGTCCCATGATAATGAAAAATGTCTTCCAACAGCATTCCCCACTGAATGTTGTGCTTCTAGAGAAAAGAGAAGTATAATCATTCAAAAAAATTCCCCTGGCTAGCCACAGGACTACATGAATATCGAGGCGATCCATGCAATGTTGTAACTAAGATGCTCAAACGTTTGGACGTAATGTACGGGTCCAAGCATGAAGGATTTAGGGGGAGAAGATACTTTTGAGGGATCTTTTGAAGTCCTCACCCTTAAGGGACTATTTGCGATTCTGACAGCTCGAGGATTTTGTAAGGACCTCATTGGTCAGAATCGGGCCTATCTGGCGGCCAAGTGCTATGAACCTTTGGTCGGCATTGTTTGCTGCTACACCAGGTTTGCACTTGTTGATCAAGGTATCTCTGTAGGTCCCATCTAGCGGGGTCCAGTCGGGGGCTTCTGAACTGTCTTGAAGTTTTAGGCCTGTTGGCTAGGGGGAATTTTAGCATGGCGGCCTCGTGGACCCCATCCCGTCGGGTCCAGTCCAGGGCTTTTTATTGGTTTGTCCCGAAAATTTGGCCTGTCAGCTAGTGAAGGTTTTTTCCTAGGCGATCTCATGGTGAGGCATTACCCTAAAGTCACTAATAGGTTGGGCCCTGACTTTGTCAGTTTCTTACCTTCATGGGGATCTTTAGCATTTTGGAGGGATCTTTCAGTTGTTGTGCTCACGCTCAAGGACTCTTGTTGTTTTTGGAGGTAATGTGTGAGAGATCTTATGATTACTCACGAGTTCGCCATTTTATGTTGTGATTGGATGCTGATAGTTGAGGATTTTACGTAAACCTGCTAGCTAGAATTATGCTTGGTTGGCAATTTGGGTGCTGGTTGAGGTTGTACTGCTACATCAACCTGTTTTGTTGGTCCAAGCGCCCTTTGTGGGTTTTCACTTGAACAGAGGAAGTGGCACCCTAAAGACTGTTTTCACCAACTTGCTTTACTTTTGGGCTCTTTTACCCATGACCTTGCTGCCGTGTCCACCCCTTTCATCTGTTTTTGCTCACGGTGCCCTTTTGGGGTTTTCACCATGCCTGGGTTTTTGTTTTCCTAGAATTCTTTTACTCATGGTTTCGTGACCATGCCCGTTCATCGTTTTTACTCATGACGTTCCCTTGTCTAGGTGTACACCATGCCCGTTTTTTTGTGAAAGCGTATTTAGGGTCATGGCTTCCAGACCTATGCGAAGCCTTTAACGTCATATGGCCAGGATGTGCATTATAGTTTAAGGTCATACCGTTGTATTGTAGTTGTGATGAATGGCAGTCTGTGGAGGTCATGGAGTGAGTATGGTGATGGTTTTGAGTCACTTTGGGGAGATGGTACGAGGCTACATATGAAAGATCAAAGATGATGAATGATGGGTGAAAAGTGGTGACTCACTAGCTGATGGCGAGTATGGATGGTGGAATGGTTCTCCGTTTCGTGAGCGTGGGTGAAACTCACTAAGGAATGATTGATGATGGTGATGAAGTGGATGGACTCAGTAGGGAATGATGGATGATGGTAATGAAGTGAGTGGACTCATTGGGGAAGCAATGAAGGTGGTGGGCGAGTATGAACGGGTAAGTTAGGGAAGACGTGCGTGAAGATGCATGTAAAGGGTGTGTACACGTGTGTGGGGGCCTCTTTATGGTCATACCTCCTGGTCCTAGGCAAAGCAGTTTATTATCATACGGCTAGGATGTGCACCATTGTTTAAGGTCACATAGCTTGGACTGTGGTTATGCAGTTTAAGGTCATGCAACTAGGACCATGCAGTTTAAGGTAGTGCTAGACCTCCACTATAGTTTAAGGTCATATAGTTTGGACCATGCAGTTTAGGATCGTGCACCTAGACCATGGCTGTGCAGTTGAAGGTCATGCCGCATGGACCATTATGTGGATCGCCATGTAAGTGAAGCTGCATGGGAGGTAGGTCTGTGGATAGCAATCTGTCTTCCTGGGGAAATAGTCAAGGTTGTACACAAGCAGAGAGCTTTAGATGAAGATGGTGGCCCTATGGGGAGTGGCAAATGGAAGTGAACTCCTCTGGGGGTTAAGAGGGAAAGTGTGACTCCCTGAGGTGAAGGATGAGGCTTCATATAACTCCACTGGGGATGATACGCTGGAGCATAGTTGTAACCCCACTGGGGATAGTGGTAGAACATGCCCAGCGGTAACGGGGTCTAGCATAAGTGCAGCATGACAGGAAGTGGGATCGTGGGCAGTTAGGGTGTATGATGGAGGCTAAAAGGGGCTACGAGTGGTGTGACTCAACTAGAAAACTAAAGGCCAAGAGAGTCTTGAGGTAATGGTGATGCACGAAATAGGTACAATAGGTGGCATAGGCGCCTTATCAAGTGTAGGGATATATGGTTGAGACTGTGGTACACCTCTTTGAGATATTGCTTTGTAGAGGTGGGCGCATGCCTTGCATGCTTTGCTTTGAAGCCTCACAGTCAAAACTCTGGAACACCTCTTTGTGATACTGCATTGTAAAGGTGGGCACATGCTATGCTTCGAAGCCTCAAAACTAGAATTGTGGTACACCTCTTCGATATATGGCCTTCTGGAGGCAGGCGCATGCTTTGACGATTCCTTGCTATGCTTCAAAGCCCACAATCGAAACTGTGGTATCCCTGTTTCATATGTGGCTTTATAGAGGTGGGGGCATGCTTTGACGGTTGCATGTTATGCTTCAAAGCCTCACAATCAGAACTGTGGTACATCTCTTTGATATATGGCTTTATAGAGGCGAGCGCATGCTTTGAAGTGCACGCTCTACTTCGAAGCTTCACAATTGGAACTGTGGTACACCTCTTTGTGATATGGCTTTGTTGAGGCGGGCGCATGCTTTGAAATACATGCTTTGATTCAAAGCCGCGAAGTCATGACCGAGGTACACCTTGATTTGGGAGGACACCTCGAAGGGGTGTTGTCCTTTCATCGAGGGCTTGTGAAGAAGGATGCAGTAGAGGATGTGTAGGAGGGTCATGCGGTAATCCCATGGAGACATGTAGGAACATGAAGCAGTTTATAGTCTTGCAAATGGACTATATGTCATGCAGTTTAACATCTTGCTACGGGGACATTTGACATTTTTACTCGTGATGACCAGTAGGGGGGGATCAACACCCCTGTCACTTGAGAGTGAGTGCCTGAAAGGGTTTTCACCACACCCCCTTTATTTTGACAATCTTGCCCATAGTGCCCTTCTGGGTTTTCACTATGCCCGTCTGTTTTCGTATGGGTTTAGATAGTATGGTAGGTTGAGGGTCAGTTTTAGTTGGAGAAGGTTTATTTTGGGTTGCTAGTTAACTTTGCTATGCAACCAGCATGGCTTGGGATGTTTGGGTGTATTGGGTGACAGGGATTTGTTTTAGTGGAGTGGAGGCTTGAGGTTGAGGCTTAGAAGGTAATTGGGTGTATGGAGATAGAGGTGTCCCTAGGAACTTGAGGACTGGTGGATTGGCTGAGGTATTTGGGGCAAGGAAGAATTGGTTGGGTGTATGGGGCTAGATGTGTCCTTGAAAACTTGAGGATGGGTGGATTGTCTGGGGTATTTGGGCGAGGACGGAGTGGTGGGCTAGGAAACTTTAAGATCTTTGGCTTCTGAGTTAGAGGTTGTAGCATCTTCCTTGATCTCAAGCTCATTTGCCCCATGCTGGTTGATGCTTCCGAGATCTGCACCATATGACGGACATCCTGAGAATAGAAGCTCTATCCTCTTTATTCTCTCAACCTCTACTCAAAGTCAGGCTCAGGAGGTCAGTGGGGTTTCTTCGGCTTTGACTTCTTGTGCCTCCCAATAGAAGAGGATGGCTTTGACTTGGCTCGAGCTGTCAGGGTGTCAATGACTATCAAGAATCCAGCCGCTTGGGCTAGCGTCTTTCTCTGCCGCTTTCAGTGTGACATGCTTATATTGGTTCCCTCGAGCTCTCTATCAAGGGCCTCGAAGTTTGAGCATTCTCGTGTTGCACCAGCAATAGATATAGAGGAGGAGTGAGAAGAAGAAGAGCAGTTAGTAGGTTATGGTCATCTCCCTCCTCGGACCGATTTGGGCAGTTTTTTATATCATCACCAGAATTGGACGTGTGCAGGGGATCCTTTTAGTCTTACCCCTGCTTAGACCATCGTGGGGTGCTTTTAGTGTCGTCACCCTTATTGGACGTGCCCAGAGTAAAAGATGGCCCTGGGATGAGATGTGGGCGCATGGAAGATTGCGTCAGGGATGAAGTCCTACAAGGTCGACAATGGAGGAAGAGGCTTGAGAAATTCTTGCTCGACCTGTGGTTCAGGAATCTTGTTCTTTCGACGAGCAGCCCTGCACCTATCTCCTCCTGGTTTCATTTGGAGGTAATTGATTCATCTTGCTAGGTTTGTGAGCATCCCAAGCTTGACAAATTGCCTCTCTCTTTATGGACTTGAGTCTACTGCACCCGTGATAGACTCTCCATGGCTGGGAAGTCGAGGGCTCGAAGAGATCATAAATGTCATCACGGGGTCTTGTACTAAGACGTCCTCCTGGATGGGAGCAGTGCCTTTAGGGTGCTCTTCTATAACAACGTAAGCAACGTGACCTCTCTGTAATTTCTTCGCAACCACGGCTTCGAATCTATACCATTCGCTCAGCTTGTAGCCCCATATTTGATGGTACGGGCACTAGTGGTTCTCAGTTCTGTGAGCAAGGCGCCTAGGTTGTCTTACCAGCCTTGGTGTGACGAGTTCTTGTTGGAGCATCATACTTTGTAGAACCTAAAGGAGATCTGATGGAAGTTCATTGGAAGAATGCGGCCCTTCATCATCTTCTTATACTGTCACCACGTGGGAGGCCTCTGCTGCCTCGAAAGCTTTCTTGAGTTCTTCAAGCTTTATTTGACCCTTTTGGATCTAAGCTTCGATGAGGTCATTGAGTGTGTAACATTCCCTTATAGGGTGACTTATCCTCCAATGACAAGCACAGTAGTTTGCATGCATATCGAGACTAGCTTGATCAGGAAACTTGGTCTCAGGAAGCTCACTCATAGTCTGCTCCAGTAATAGTCGGAGTAGTGCGGGAACCCATTAGTTTTCAAAAAGATAAACCTTGTTCTTATGCATGTCCCAATAATTGCTTCGATTAAGGTTTGCAGGTGGGGGTACTCTGTTATATGACTGATGCTGGTTGCCCCCCTGAGGCGTTATTTGCGTCTTTGTTGTGCCTACCCCTTTGGAGAGGTCCAAAGTTTGATTGACAGCTTTCTTCGGATCACTAACAGTGACGGTCTCATTGATTACCCAATCCTACTTATTGCCCCCGGTGTTGGTCCGAGAATTACTATTTCTCTAGTTGTTTCTCGAGCTCGAAGAGTGCTGACGGGACCCGCCATGGTGGCGTGCCGGCCTCAACATGTAAGGCAATCTACGGTTGCATGTTTCGTATGCATGTCTGAACGCATGTTTGAACTGCTTCTTTCTCTGACATAGGATTAACGTAGTAAGCTGCCAAATCCCTCCATCTGGGTATGAATTGGTCCACAGGCTCGTCCGGCTCCTGGGTCAGGGTGAGAAACTCAATGGTTTGGACCTCTCTCTGAACCTCATAAAAGCACTGGTAGAACAATTGTTCCATTTCTTCCCAAGTGTGTATTGAATTTGGGAGAAGCCGAGCATACCACTGAAAGGCCAAGTCATCAAGAGTTTCAACAAACTGACGGAGAAGGAGTCTCCCGTCAGTAGTTGTCTCTCGACATGCTACTTGAAAATGCGCGATTTGCTGGTGGGAGGATGTCATACCATTGAATAGGGGAAGCTTTCCCTTTTGGTAATCCGAGGGAAACAAAACCTGTTCAATGTAGGAGGGGTAAGGCTTTTATTAAAATGTTGTCCCTTGCATCCCCGAGATCTGTCTGTTCTTTAAGCTGTGGGTTACCATGGCATCAATGTCTACCTGTGAGACCGTTCGAGGGATAGAACTGTCTTGCGAGGCCTGCGGAGGAGTTTGCTTTATAACTGCGCCTTCTGAGGGATGGGAATTGGCCTCAAGGCGTGACAAATCAGTTATAGGCCGCGTTCTTTCCATCCAAACTATCTTCTCCAACATGGTGCACACCATGTGTTCGAACCTTTCCATGTGTTCTTCTCGGGAGTCATTACATTCATTCACAATGATAACACTGACCGTTTATTTAGGGAGGTCAAACTTAGGTGCAATCGAACACTTCTGAGCTTTGCAGGTCGTGCGTGGCAGATCGGTTAACAAGGGCTCAGCATACCCTGCTGAACTCGAGTCTTATACGTCGATCACATGAGGACCAGTTCTCGATGATCTTGGGACCGTGGCTACTGGGTGGTCCAGTCATCTTCGTCGACGCTGACCACTGTGCAGGATTCTTGCACCTCTCCTCCGGGTTTAGTCTTCTGAAGCCGGTAGAAGGGGTTCTTGTGAAGAGGGTCATCGGAGCTGACTGCCTTGATTATTTTAGTGGCTTCTTTGGTCAGGATTTGCAGACCCCTGTCACGCTTGGCTTTGAGGTTTTGATGGACCTCATGCCAGAACTGTGATCTGGACTGTGGCTGACTGGCTTTTCTTGCATAAGAAAGAGCCATCTCCATCAGATGAAGCAATGGGTGCAGACCAAGAACTAGGGTCAACCTAAGTAAGGGAGGACGATGATCTCTTATCAGGTCTTTGCCTTGAGCTCTCTTATGGGCTTCAGAGACACGACTGAGCTGATGGGGCTGGCTCAAGACTGTACTCTTGGGGAAGGTCTATGAGTACCAGGGCTCGAGGAGCTCGCCCGAAAGAGTAGGGGCAAGCTGGATAAGCTCATGATGATGTTTGAGTTGAGAGCAAGCGGTAGTCCAGGAAGGTGGCGCGTGTGCGCCCCGAAGAAGGATCATGGGTAACTTAAGAGTCGACCCGGGCTCAAACAGCCGTTCGAGCCTTAAGAGGTTGAGAATCACGAGCACGTGTTTGTAAGGGAATAGAAGGGATTCTGTCTCTTACAGAGTGCACTTGTGTGTACTAAGTGGGAGGATGAGGTGGTCGTCTACTGTGTACTCGGGTTGGCGCAGCAACAACATTGCCCCAAGTGGTGGTATGCTCATGCAGAATGCGTATAGGTTTTGGTTGAAGGAGGCCTGATCATGGACTCCTACTCGAGGTAACCCAAGGGTTGCCCCGAGATGTGGCTCGAGTCGATGACCCACAAACCTTAGGGTGTGTGCGAGAGGTGGAGGCCCCAGGGTCTCCTCCTCAATGTGTCGAGTCTATAAACATAAAGACCCGAGGTGGTGCAAGAATGTGGGGGGTAGCCTTACGGTGACCCACAGAAGCAATGTCAACTTGCTTGCCTTTTGCAGAAGAGGACAGGGTAGCCTTTTGGGATACCTTAGTAATATGACCGGCAGTGACTTGCTGGTAATACGACGCATGTTGTGTGTGGGGGTAGATGTGCCACCCATGCAGAGTGCTTTGGTGGGGGTTTCGCCCGAGCTAGGAGATGGGGAATTAGGGACCTTTAAGTTCCTTCTCACACATATCCAGGTCAAGACCTGGGAGCTGGACACTGGGTCTTCACTCAGGAAGAAGGTTGGGAATGAAGCTGGAGGAGCAAAGTCGTGCTGAACCTTCCCTAAGGTGTTTATCCGCGTGTCAAAGACTTCCATCGAGTCCCTTTTTTTATTCCTAGCGATAAACTCTGGCCTTGAGGCTGAATGCTTTAATGCATTTGGTCATCAGGTCTTGGATTTATGCTCGTGATGCTTTTGGTACTGCTCGTTGGTCCGATAGGAGTGTTTGTCGTCTTTTGAGTTAACGAGTTCAGACCTTGTCTTAAGCTATGAAGGCATCGAATGTAGGTTTGAAAATCTTGGATCTTGTGTAAGATGAGTGGGATTAAGCGTCAAACCTCGTTCTAAGCCTTAAGGGCATCGATTGTAGGCTTGAAACCTTGAGTCGCATCTTTTAATCTTTTAGTCATATGACCTTTTTGCATTCTTCTTTTCTTCAGGCATCATATGCTTCATACCTTTTCCAAGGAAAGATGAAAGCTGGAGGAAAACGTGTACTAGTATCTCTGTGTCACAGAACTCTCCTGTAGGTCGGTTTGATTGCATATTTCCAACACACCTCTCACTGCCTGATGATATCTATTTTCTAGGGGACCAAGTCGAGTGCGAGGAGTTTACACCGAACTCCTTCTATAGCCTCCCCCGACGAAATATCCTACTTTATTTCGCTCAAGAAAATACTGCTGTGCCTAAGACTTTTCCAATCTTGGGTTATGAAATCTGTGATTACAATGTTGCCTGGTCAGATGCAGGCTTCATATACAAAGGCGAGAGCAGATTCATTTCAGGCTACAAATCTTGGACCGGAGACATATGCGAGCATTTCTTTGTCGCTCTTGAAAGCACATGGCTTCTTGGTGCTTGTGCGTGCTCGGCCTTTCCATATGACCGCTTTTCAAACCTCATGCGAGCTTTCTTGGAAACTCGGTGTGCCGAAACAAATACCAATTTCTTCGGTTATGGCAAGAGTGGCATGTCCCTCTTGGAGTTGCACTTTATTGGTGGCCTTTTTCTCTTAGGAGAGTACTATGAGGAATTCACCCTTAAGAATGAAATTATTGTCAGGAATGGTTCTTACTCCGGGCTTCGAAGGCCCAGTTGTTTAAAAAACGTATTTAAAGAATACATGGAACTGACCGCCATGAGTGGGAGCAAAGATATTCCCTTTCAAATATGGATCAACCATTTCTTTGATATAGAGAAAGCTAAAGGAAAGCTAAAGAATTCCCTTTTCAATGGTCCTGAAACTCCTCTCCCTCCTACTATGAGGTTACCTCATCACTTTGATGTTTAGGACTAGGCAACCTATTTGGCGTCTTATATTGGTTTATTCTTGTGGCATTTCGCACTTCCGGACACTTGAGGCCATGTAGTTAGGCTAAAATGCCTTTATGTTGCTTCTAATATGGCTAAAGGCCATAGATATTCTCTATTCAAACCCATGCTATGTTGCATCGATTGAAAGATATTTTTCATCATCATGGGGCCCCCACTCAATAAAAGCCTAGAAAATAGTGGAAATTTTGACAGCCTCCTGCCAAGTTTCGTTGCAATCTGATATGTCTAAGGTTGTGAAGACTGAGAAATAATTTCGGAAGAATCAGCCTCTTGCACCCTGAAACGGACCCTATAACTAGACTTATACTTTCAGTATCTCAATTTGCTCTGGGACATCGCCATTGGATCCGAAATGGTTGAAAACCCCTAGGGGTTAAATTTTACCCTAAACGAACATCCCATGAAGCAATTATAGGCAAAAGAGCAAAACAGGAGGAGCGTCACGCTATTCCCGTGCGGCCACCCTGCAACTAAGCTCCATTAAAGGGACAGTCATGAAGAGTGACTTGCGACACTTATATATCCCTCACTCGAGATCATATCATGTTCAAACTTGTTGGAACGTGTTTGTCTCATTGAGACGAGCGTTTCGATATGTGGCCCGGGACAACGCTTGAGCACATAGAAAAGCTAGAGAGAAGTTGTTGATCCGTGAAGAAAGTACAGGAAAATCAACAGTGTCATGCCTCGCTCGAGTTTTTGAATCATGTCGCTCGTGAATCCGATCGATGCAAAACTAAATCCATCGTGTGCATAAGGTCTTGAGCTATATCTGACTTGAACCCCGTACATGATGAACGGTTGGATTCTGTGCACAAAGCCGATTAAGTGATTGCAAATTCTATCATCAGAATTCTAGATCCCGGCCAAAATTCCAAAGTTGCAAAATATTCGTTTGGGCACGAAATCAAGTTGCGTTTGTTGTCCCACAATTGTGATGGCGTGCTCAGTGTGATCCAACGAAGAAATCACATAAAAACATCAAGGAACGAGCGCACAATTGATCCAAAGTTTCAAGATTCATTCAAATTTCAAGTCATATGATCGTGCCCTTCAAACACGATCCATGGATCAAAGTTGGTATCAAATCGATCGTCATGTCGAGTCCTACAAGAAAACAATCATCTCTCGATCGAACGGGCATCGAAATGACCCAGGATCATCCACGAAAAAATCATGCATGTTCTAGGACAACACAAAGACTGTTATAGAATTTCGCAACTTATTAGGAAGGGGCAAATATGTCATTTTGTACCCTATTTTATATTTTCTTAATATATTTTAATCTTAATTTCCAAGAATTAGGGTTACTTTTGATCATCCACCCATGTTTGGGCACAATTCTATATATATTGTATCATCATTGTATGCAAAAAGGCTTGAACTCTCCACAAAAGAGAGTTTTTAATTGATAGCGTTTCTCTTTCTTCACATTGTTGAGTCACGTTCGGAGTGAGAGAGTAAGGAGAGAGAAACTATTGGACTGGTACCGTCTGAGCTTCTCTATTTTCTTTTTTTTTTCTTCTTCTCTCTCTTCCTCTCCTTCTTCTTCATCTTCTCCGTCTGAGCTCCCCTTAGAGGCCATGCACGGCAGTGGCAGTGCCTCTCCAGTGGTCTCATAGGTCGCGCATGGCTATGGCAATGCCATGCACGAGCCTTCTTCTCCTTCTGTTCGTCCGTCTCTGTCCCCTAACAAGGTTTGTAGATGGCGTTGCTCATCGCCATCTGCAGACGTATCCTTGACGCCTCATTGACGAGAGCAGATGGCGAAACTCATTGCCGCTCGCAGGGGTCTCCCCCTGTTGCATGCTTATCGTAGACGGTGAGGCCTTTCGCCGCCCAAGAGATGTCCCGATAATACCTATCCCCATCCACGAGCTTCCTTTGTGTGCACGGTGCCTATCACCGTCCGCGAGCCTCCTTTGCGTGCTCGGTGCTCATATCCGTCCGTGAGCCTCCATCGTGCGCTCAGTGCTCATGGTCGTTCCTCTTGCATCCCACGCCTATCTTTGTACGCCTCATGAGAACCATCGTTGCATGCTTCTCAAATGGTTATCACCACGTGCTTCACGAGAAGCTATCGCTGCCCGTGCAAAGGCACACTGCCTTCTTGCATTGTCAACGGTGATGCCTAGCACCGCCTGTAGTTCCGTGTTCCCATTCAAGCCATGAGAAATAGTGTCTAGTGTCATCCGAGGGTCGTGACACTGCTACTCCACAGTCGTGGGTGGCAACGCCTAGTGCCAATAGGACCAATCCCTTCGTCGTCTCGTGCCTTCTCTCCATTCTCTCCTCTTCTCACCTGATGGAGGTTTGACATATCCTAGCACAGCCATATCGACCTCGGTTTCGAGTAGTATTATCATCGTACCGGTCCTGAGTACCATGCCCATCTTGCTACCACTCCTAGATGGTCACTATTTGGTTATCAAGCTAGTCTTGTCCCCTCATCTAGTTTTCTTCTCTCTTCGACCTTTGTTCGAACCTTCGACTTTATCATGCTAACCCCTCACATTCTTAGCCACACGAATGTGCATTACCCTAAGACAAGGGTGGGCCATTCGGCCCACTTGTCTTTCAAATTTACCATAGTAGTGTTGTGAAGAAAAACAAGGAGATTGCAGATCAAGGGAGGCGATTCCGAACTAGTTATAACTACTTGGGGGCTTTCTATCCTGATCTAAGAGGGCGCCCACGCGCGTCAACCCGAGTAAGTCACGGACCCAGGTAAGGTTGGTCTCCACCTCACAATTGAATTTTCTCCCTTATTAGTTGGATACCTGGCCTTGTTCTTAAACAAGGTTCCCGAGAGAGCGATCTCAATTCCCAGGTTTTTCAAACCCGAGACATTGTAACCCGATCACCTAGATCCGGGGAGGCAAGATTGAGGAACCTAACCAGCTTGGTGAGTCCACTAGGGACTTATTACCCCTTCGTCGGTTTGCTCCTGTTTGATCAATATCTTCTTTCACTTTCTGCACTATTTTCTATGGCACCTGGGTTATTCAACCCTTTCATCGAGTAAGGGATTTTCTTATCCCTGCACTTGTGACTGTCAAAGGGAAGCAGGCTATTCAAGCTTCCTTCTCTACACTCCTTCGGATTTAGGACTCACAATCTGTATCCCAGAATCTTTCCTGGATCGGTGTGAGAGGGAACTTAAAAGTCCCTGCCTCTCCACTTTCTCACCCTGGTGGAATCTTCACCAAGGCCAATTGCATTGGTAGCACATCTGCTACCGCATGCAGCACCCACCCTGCTTCTAGGAAATCTTCTGCCACCCATATTGCTGAGGTACGCCGGAAGGCAGCCCTATCCACTATCGCGAGAGGTAAGCAGGTTGCTATCGCTTATGAGGGTCGCCGCAAGGCTACCCCCCGTACTCCATTACTACCCCGAACCTCTACACCTAGAGGCTCGGCACAAAAAGGTAGAGATCCTGATGTCTCCACTCCATGCACACACCTAAAGGCTCATGGTCCATCTGTTCAAGCCACACCATGGGGTAACTTTCATGCTACTTAGAACTCGCATTCAAGGTTAGGCCTTCTTAGGCCGAACCCTGGGGCCGCCATGCATCCCACAGCTCGGGGAAGCACTAATTATGTGTCAGCTCGAGTACCAGAGCTCCAACCTCATCGTCCTCCCTCTCACCACACACAGCTTCACCCAGTGAGAGATAGGTTCCTAGCCCGTCCCTCACAGACACAAGCTCATGGGTCTCGACCATCCAAGGTCAAGCTCGGGCTAACTCCCAAGTCACCCAGACTGCTAACCCTAAAGGTACACTCGTGCACCAACTTTACGGGTTCCTCCTCTCTCCCGACTTAGGCGGAGTCATGAACCAGCTCCTTCTTATGCTGCTCTCTCTTCATCGAGAAAGCACCTTGAGACTTGGTACTCAAAGGTTTTTCCTAAGAGTACCATCTTGAGCGAGCCTCAGGTGAGCCGCTCATCTGGACCTCACAAAGGGACGCGAAGCAGCGGCCTGATGTCTGACAGAAGCCTCCAGCCTCTAAAGCAGAAGCCCAGGTTACCCTCTGTCCATCGGCCCCACTCCCTACTCTAATTAATAAACACAACCCTCGCATGTTCAAGAAAAGCAGGGCAGTCTAAACCTCAGGCCCCGTTCTTAGGTGAAGTCAACAGCAGCCTCAGGATTAAGCAGAAGAGAGGCCTACAGATCCTGATCAGAGAGGCCTCCAAGGCAGCTAAGGTCACTACTCTCGGAGACCTCCTATCTCGTAATCCCTTTTTGCCTCTCCAAACTTCAAAACTTGAGCAAGCCCAAGGGTATTGCTGGGTGATTACTGCCAAGCAGCCATGGTCGCAAGACCATCGAGAACCGGTCCTCACAAGATCGGCATACAAGTCTCGAGTCTAGTCGGGGCATGCTGAGTCTCTGTAGACTGACTTTCCACATATGACTCGCCAACCTCCCTAGTCGACTTCTCCACCTGGCTCTGATCCTCTAGAAGAAATCGCCAGTGTCATGGTGATCAATGAGCCCCACGTCTTCCAAGAGGAAAGGATGAACAGGTTCGAGGTAATGGTGCAGTCCATCCTCGAAAAGATAGAATGCCTAGAAGCCTCCAGGTCCCCTTCTTCTCACCATGAGACTGATTCCCCGTCAGGCGAAGACACAGTAACTAGGCAAACTCCCCCACTGATCTCCCAAGACAGCTCTGCCTCTCGAGGGATTTTCCAGACCGATATAGATGCCATGGTCGCCCATAGCCTCAAGAACAATGTCCCAGGCATGCAAGAGGTGCCGCTCTACTAGAAGTCGTACCCTTCGTACATTGATCAGGTGTCGTTTTCCCCAAACTATCAAAAAGGGAAACTCCCCCAGTTTAATGGTACTAAGTCTCCTCACTAGCATACTGCCCACTTCCAAGTGGCCTATCGAGAGATGGCGACTGACGGGTGACTCCTCCTTCATCAGTTTGTCAAGACTCTAGGAGGGCCAGCCTTCCAGTGGTATGCTTGGCTGCTTCCAAACTCGGTGCACACCTGGTAGGAAATGGAGTAGTTGTTTTACCAACACTTCTACGAAGTCCAAAGGAACATAGAGACCATCGAGCTCCTTACTCTGACTCAAGACCTTGGTGAGCTAGTTGACAAGTTCATTGCTCGATGGAGAGAGCTAGCAACCTTTCATGTCACCCCCATGATCGAAAAAGAAGCTGTCCAGACCTGTATACGGAACATGCTTCCAGAGATCGCCCTACAAGTCGAGGCCTCCAATCCACCCTCCATGTCCAAGCTCATCTATAAAGCAGTTCGTATAGAGGGTCTGTCCATGTACCATGACGGATCTCGTCCGCAACCCTCCGGTTCGAATTCTAGGTCCAACAGTCAGGCCAATTAGTAAAAGGCGATGATTAGTGTGGTCGTCACCGTGACTGACACCAAGAATGCCATCCCTCAAACTTTGGACCTCTCAAAGGCACAAAATTCTTAAGCTATTGAAAAAAAGCAATTCTACAATAAGGTCCCACCTCCTAAAAATTCTAGTTGAAGTGACTTATGGATCTAGCACCAGAATAAGGTTTACCCCTTCGACAAGGAGTGGACTCCTGCACTGCTTCGACTGCTGCTATAATACAACATGATCCAACTGCCGGAGGTCAACACCCCAGAGCCTGCTGGGCAGGAGACGAATGAGAGGTACTGCGCCTATCACAAGAAAGTAGGCCACTCCACTCATGACTGTTAAAAGCTCAATAACAATATCAATTGCCCTTATTAACAAGGGTCAAATGAAGCTCGAAGAGTTAAAGAAAGCGTTTGAGGCAACTGAGGCCTCTCACATAGTCACGATAAATGAGGATGAGGGGGCAACCGCTATCCTCCGTGCACTATTCTCCATAATGCTCAAGGAGGGATACATCACACCGAAGCTGACAAGGCAGCCTACATTCATGCCTACAAGAACTGAGAATCTCTGGTGCTCGTATCACCTGATACGAGGCCATGACATCAGCGAATGCACTGGCTTCCACGAACTCTTGGCAAGAAGATGCAGCATTGCTAAGAAGCTCATAGTAACCTTGAAGGGCGCCCTCAAGTCCCTCTTCTGCCACTGCAAGAAGAACCCCCAACGCAAGCCCCATGAAGCACTGAGTCAGACCCTTTGCGGGCCCTCTTCGACACAATGCTTTAATAGAGTCTCATCAGTCTCAAGCCCTTCAGGCAGCCCAAACACCTTGCCCAAGGTACGAAAAACCTCTGGTGCCCATATCACCATGTATGGGCCCACGAATTGAAATAATTTTCTAGGTTCAAAGCTATATTGACTCGGAAGGTACAAGAAGGCTACATCAGCGTTGTTCTCCCCGAGCACTTCCAAGCCATCCCTCCCGTCCAGGAGGAGATCCTGCTGCAAGTCCCTTATGAGCATACACTGGACTCTTCAGAGCCCTCGAGCTCTCTTCCTTGGGAAGTCTACCATGAGCGAAGTAGGTTCAAATCCCTAAAGCATGAGGAAGTCCACCAGGCTAGAACTACTCACCAACCCGATGAGGCAGACCAAACGCTTCCTCAGGGGTCCAGAAGGAGACGATGAGCACCTAGGTCAGTCCTCTGAATGAATCTCATCCCTCAGCCACCAGTTGAGGAAAAATTCCTTAGGTGCCTTCGACCTTGCAAGACTTCATTATGACACTAAAAGCACCCCACAATCCCTCCAATATGGGTGACGACCCTAAAAGCACCCCACAAAGGCATCCTCTAATAACGAAGCTGGATATAAGGCCCTCATTATCGGGTTGGAGATTGCCTAGGAGCTAGACCTGGAGCAACTAAACATCTTTGGCAGATCTGTGCTCGTCATCCTGCAACTTAAAGGGATTTATGACATAAAGAAGGATACTCTCAAGCTTTATCATGACACGGTCAAAACTTATATGGCCAAATTTGATGATTTCTCCCTGAGTCATATCTCTAGAAGGCTAAACTTGCAAACTGATGCGCTCTCAAAGCTCGAGGCCACCATTCAACTGTCTTCATCAGGGCCCATGCCAGTTTCGGTAATAGAATGGCGGTAGGTGGAGGTGAGAACTGAAGTTGATGTAGATGATGAGAGGGATGTCTTCCCTGAATGCCCACCTTACCCATTTGGAGCAGTCCTTACAGCCAAGGATGTTATTAAGCCAGAGCAGGAAATATCTCAAAGCAAAGAATCCAAAGCTGAGCAGTAAGAACCTGAATTCTTCGATCTGATATGTGTAGAGGTAGAACAAGTGGAAGACTGGAGGGAGGCTATCATGAATTTCGTAAAGCATGGAAGGCTTTCTGAGGATCGAGCAGAACACAATGACATATGACGGACGTCTACCAAGTACACCCTTCTCGATGGGGATGTTCTCTTTTGTCGATTATTTGACGGAATTCTCCTCATATGTGTCGACACACAAGAAGCAAGCAAAGTACTTGAAGAAGTGCATTCAGGTATCTGCGGCCTGCATCAGTCCGGCCCCAAGCCCTATGAACGCATACGCATACTATGCTATTACTGGCCTTCAATGGTCGCTGACGCCCAAAACTATGCTGAAAGATGCCTGGTGTGCCAGATACACTCAAGCCTCATTCATCAACCCCCAGAGCCTCTTCATCCTACAGTAACATCATGGCCCTTTTCCCAATGGGGTATGGATATTGTAGGACCCATCAACCCTCCTTCTGCCTTGGGTCACGCCTTCATTATAGCAGTGACAGATTACTTTTCCAAGTGGGCCGAGGTGGTCCCTCTCAAGCAGGTTTCAGGGAGAGTTGTGGACAACTTTGTGTATCACCACATTATATATCGGTTTTGGATACCGAATCGAATAATCTCTGATAGTGGCCCTCAGTTCAAAAGCCATCACATTGATAACCTAGTCAACCAGCTCGTCTTCGAGAGGAAATACTCGATCATGTACTACCCTCGAGCCAATGGGTTAGCTGAGGCATTCAACAAAACCCTATGTGGGGTGCTTCGGAAGTCAGTTTCAAAGTCAAGGAAGAATTGGCATGAAAATATTCCTAAAGCTTTGTGGGCCTATCGCACCACCACCAGCATTGCTGCAAACTCTACCCTTTATTCTTTAGTCTACGAAGGTGAGGCAGTTTTACCCCTTGAAGTTCAAATACCTTCACTCCGTGTCGCTATACATCAGGGACTAACCGAAGATGAAAGAGTCAAGCTCTGATATCAAGAGTTGGATGACCTTGACGAAAAGAGACTAGAGGCCCAGCAGAACCTCGAGCTCAACTAGGGTAGAATGAAGAGAGCCTTTGACAAATCTGTCAAGGTTCGCTCCTTCGTCCGTGGAGGCCTAGTCTTAGTAGTCAAGAGACTGATTGTCATGTATGGGCGCCGTAAAGGAAAATTCAAACCGTAGTGGGAAGGCTTGTTCATAGTAAAAAAGGTAACACCAAACGGGGCCTATATACTGGCAAACTCGGACGGAGGAGAGGCAATGCCCCCTATCAATGGACGATTTCTAAAGAAGTATTATCTCTGATTTATCGCCAAAATGCGGTGCGTGTAGTAAAAAGAGGAAAATGGAAAAAAAGAATATTAAGCAAGCTCAAAAGAAGTGTGTTTCTTTCATTGCATTAAAAAGAGCTACAAGTCACAATCAAAAGCCCATTACTAGGAAAGTTACAAAGCTCTTGCATCTGAGGATTAGAGGATGATTACAAGCCCGCAGAATAAAGCTCTTGTTTCTGAGGACAAGAGGACGGTTACAGGTTGGCAAGAAAGCCCATCGCAAAGTATTTCGAAAACGCCTCAGCACTTTCATGGTCCATGAGGAGTACCCCTTCAGACACTGGTGTTCCCCTTGTACCTGTAGGCTAGCAGAAGACCATTTCATGCCTAGGGTTTGTACCATCTGCTTGCTTAGAGTCGGCAAGTTCCCGTTAGAGGCTATGTTTCAGTGCAGGCAGTGCAGGAGGCCCACGCCTTCCTCTACACTCACATTACCGTCATTATCTTCCCTTATCACCAGCCAAACAGGGTCTCTAACAAAGGTGATGCTCAAGGGCCACCTCGGTTCACATAAGCTTTCAGTGAGCCAGATCAGCTCATCTCTCACCAGGCTTTCACCGGTGAATTTGTTGGTACCAAATGCCCATCTCGTGGGAGGTTTTCACTTCTGAAATGACACTCGAAGGCTAGGCCATTAGAGCGAAGGTTTCACTACAAAAAGACACTAAAAGGCCACGTAAAGCTGAGCTCGCGACGGTGTATTGTTGACTGTCCACTCAAGGCATAACGCTGGCAAGCTATCGCCATCTCACAGCTAAGGGCACGACTATAATCGTTTGCTCGCTAAGATGGTATTTGCATGTGCAGAAGGCACGTATACCACTGTCTCACGACTAAGGTACTATCGTCGTCTCACAACTAAGGAGCTATCGCCGTCAGCCTGTTGAGATGGTATCACCATGCACAGAAGGTAGGGTTATCGCCGTCTTGCAAACAAGGGCTATCGCCATCTATTGAAGTAAAGCACTTGATGCCTCCTACGCTCCAGCGGTTTGCAAGGGTCGCACGTGCGGCGTACCACGTCCCTTGAAATCTGGGCACGCCGCTTGACAATCGAGGTGTGGCCTGTCTCCGCGCTTGTGGAGGGCGACCGTCAGCCTCCTCATGGCTCTTCTCCTCCTGACCGCTACAGCCCCCCAATCATTCGGGTTCTCGTCAAAAACTCCCTCTACTAGTCAGAAACCCCCTCTGACCCTGTTCTTTCGTCTTGCCAATAGCGGGGAAAATCGAAAAACCACCGAAATCCATAAAATGTCTCCCTGTGGCCTTGCGGGTCTCCCTTCTCCAAGTTTTTGCACTTTAGCAGCTTGCCAAGAACTCACCAAAATTCCACTGAGTTTTCGATGAGCCCACTGCTGCTCCTTCTGCTTCTCTTCCAAAAACCAGAGGACCATCAACTCCCCTGACTTCTCTGCAACCTTCCCTCCAGCCACAAGACTATCAGAAGAGCACCCGAAACCTGGAAAAAGCACCACTACAAATTTTGCTAAGGCTCTGAGAAGCCTTGTTTCCCCCTCAAAAAGCCTTGACACTCTCCTAAAGCATTCGCAAGCACTGTATGAAGCTCATGACCTGCACAAGCTCACTTGAAAAACTCCTGAAAACCTATCTGTTGCAAACTCTGGCTGAAAAACTTTCGCCGAAAGTTCTTGCTAAAGGCTCAAACTCTCTCTCTCTAAAAACTCTTTAAATGTTTTACCCATCAGCAAAATAGTAGAATGGGGTTTTGCCCCCTTTTATACTTAACAGTGCCACAAACTACCCCTTGACAAATCTAAAATGATGCTTCAATCCCCAGCTCCTGACGGTAATAAGATCGAGCCGGAGCGAGTCAAGTCTGAAACCCGAAAAGGATATCATTGTGCCCTTCATCAAAGAAGCCATCGCCCTTAGTGCCATGATCACGCCACAACACTCCCATCTGGACCATTGTCCTGCCTCCTCAGGAAGTTCATTCCCGGCACCACAGTCTCACTTCTCAGGGAGTCCAGTTTCCGGTGATGGCTCTTTTCCCATGGAGTCGCATTCCTTCATCAACTTTGGTCTGTGTTGCATGACTTTAAACTACATAGCCATGGTCTGTACTGCATGACTTTAAACTGCATAGCCATGGTCCGCACTACGTGACCTTAAACTGAACAACTATGGTCCATGCTGCATGACTTTAAACTGCATAGCCATGATCCACACTGCATTACCTTAAACTGCACTGCCATGGTCCATGCTGCATGACTTTAAATTGCATAGCAAAGGTCCACACTGCATGACCTTAAACTGCACAACCATGGTCCATGCTGCATGACTTTAAACTGCATAGCCCTGGTCTGTGCTGCATGAATTTCAACTACATAGCCATGGTCCGCACTGCATGACCTTAAACTGCACAGACATGGTCCGTGCTACATGACTTTAAACTACATAGCCTTGGTTCGCATTGCACGACCTTAAAATTTGCACAGTCATCATTTCACGACTCCAAAGTGCATGATCATGGTGCAGCTGTATGACCTTAAACTATAGTGCACATCCTGGCCGCATGACATTAAAAGGTTTAGTGCTACGATCCAAACTATATGACCCTAAACTATAGAGTAGGTATAGTTGCACCACCTTAAATTGCATGGTCCTAGCTGCATGACTTTAAAACTGCGTAGCCATGGTCCAAGGCACAAGACCCAAAAACTGTAACATAAGGCATGACCAATAGTCCATGCGCAAAACCTTAACTGTAGGAGGGAACACTTCTTAGCCAGGTGTATTTCATTAACACCACCAGTGAAGTTAGGTGTATGACAACAAAGCAGGGGGTCGCACCCACCCCTTCAATCCCCAGTGGGTATCTTCACACCGACATACCAACGTGAGTCACCCCCTATTACGACCCGCTATCCCCAGTGAGTTAGGGTCATGCTTATCTTTTTACCCCCAGCAGGGTTACACCTATGCTCTGGCACGTCACCCAGTAGGTGAATTGCATTTTTGCTCTGGCCCATCATTCTCAGCAGAGTTACATGCATACCATTACTCATTATCCTCGTGGTGTCACACTTACCCTTTAATCCCCAGAGAAGTCCGCTTCCGATTGCCACTCCACATAGGGCCACCACTTTCATCTAAATCTCTCTGCTTGTGTATAACCTTAACTATCTTTATCCCCAAGGAGTCAGATTGCTATCCACAAACCTAACCCCCATGCAGCTTCACCTACATGACAACCCACACATGGTCCGCACTGCATGACCTTAAACTGCACAACCATGGTCCAGGTACACGACCCTAAACTGCATGATCCAAGCTATTTGACCTTAAACCATAATGCACGTTCTGGCTGCATGATGGTAAACTTCTTTGCACAGGTCATGGAGGCACGACCTTAAACTTGCCCCCACATACATGCACATCCCCTTTACGTGCATTTGCATGCATGCTTTCCCTAACCGACCAATTCGCGTACGTGCACCACCTTCATTGCTTTGCTACCACTATTCATCATTCCCCAGTGAGTCTCACTAATGCTCACCAAATGACGAGCCATTTTACTACCCATACTCGCCATCAGCTAATGGGTCACCACTCTTCACCCACCATTCATACATCATCCACCTTTCATAGGTAGCCTTGCGCTATCTCCCCAAAGTGAGCTGAAACCATCACCATACTCACTCTATGGCCTCCATAGACTGCCATTCATCACCACTACAGTCCACCTGTATGACCCTAAACTATAGTACATGTCTTAGCCGCATTGCATTAAAAGACTTCGCACAGGTCTCGAAGGCACGACTCGAAACATGCCTTCACAAAAAAATGAGCTTGGTGGACACTAAGATAAGGGAGTGCCATGAGTAAAAATGAGAGACGGACATGGTCACAAAACCATGAGTAAGATAGTTCCATGAAAATAAGAACCTAGGCATGGTGAAAACCCAAAAGGGTACCGTGAGCAAAAATGGATGAAAAGGGTGGACATGGCTGCCAGGTCATGAATAAAAGAGCCAAGTTGGTGAAAACCATCTTTACGGCACCACATCCTTTGTTCGAGGGAAAAACAGTAAAGGGCACTTGGACCCGACAAAGCAGGTTGACGCACTACCACTGCCTCAGCCGACACCCAATTGTCAAACAAGCATGATTTTATGAGATCTACCAAAGATCCTTAGCTACCAACATCCAATCATAAAACAAAATGGATCACTCTGGAGTGAGAGCCGCATAACATCTCCCACGTTTCACCTCTACAAACAACACGAGTCCGTGAGGGTGAGGGCGATGACAGAAAGATCCCTCCAATATGCTAAAAGACCATCACAAAGGCAAGAAACTGATGAAGCTAGGGCCTAACGTATCAGAGACTTCAGGGTTACTCCTCACCTTGAGATCGCCTCGCTCAATAAAAGCCTAGCAAACAATGAAAATTATGAGAGTCTCAGAATATCTCCAAAACTAGTCAAGATCTTCATAATAACTCTCAAAGCCTCCTGCCAAGTTTTTCACAATCTGACATGTCTAATGCAGTGCAGACTGAGAAACATTTCCAGCAGAATCAGCCTCTAGCACCCTGAAACGGACCCTATAAGTAGAGCTATATTTTTAGTGTCTCAATTTGCTGTGGGACCACCGTCATTGGATTTAGCAAGGATGAAAACCCAAATTTCAGCTTAAACGAACATCTTAGGAAGAAATTATAAGCAAAAGAGTTAAATAGGGGGAGCTGCACGCTATTCTCGTGCGGCGACCTTGAAACTAGGCTCGATTAAAGGCACAGTCACGAACAGTAATTTACGATGCTCAGATCTACCTCGTCCAAAATAGGATCGCATTCAAACTTGTTGAAGCATGTTCGTCTCATTGAGATGATCGTTTCGATATGTGGCACGCCCCGCGACGACGGCCGATCGTGTAGAAAAGCTAGAGAGAAGTTGCTGATCTGTGAAGAAAGTGCAAGAAAATCAGCAGCATCACGTCTCGTTCGAGTGGCTAAATCATGCCCTTAGCTAACCCGATCGACGCAAAACCAATTCCATCGTGTGCATAAGGTCTCAGGCTATCTCTGACACCAAACTACATGATGAACGGTCGGATTCTGTACATGAAGCCGACGAAGTTACTGCAAATTCCATAGCTGCAATTTCGGATCCTGGTCAAAATTCCAAAGTTGTAAAATCTTCGTCTAGACACAAAATCGAGCTGCGTTTGTTGCCTCGTGATCGTGACTGCATGCTCATTGTGATCCAATGAAGAAATCATAGAAAAACATCAACGAACGAACACACAATTGATCAAAAGTTTCATAATTCACTCAATTTTCAAGTCACTTGATCGTGCCCTAAAAACATGATCCATGGCTCTAAGTTGGTATCAAATCGATCGTCATGCCGAGCTCTACAAGAAAACAATCATCACTCGAACAACTGGGCATCGAAACGACTCTAGATCGTCCATGAAAAATCATGCATGCTTTAGGGCAACACAGGGACTGTTATGAAATTCTACCAACTTCTTAGGAATGGGCAAATCTATCATTTTACATTCTATTTTTTATTTTTTAAAGTCATTTTAATCTTAATTTTCAGTAATTAGGGTTACTTTTGATCATCCACCCATGTTTGGGCACAATTATATATATACCGTACCATCATTGTATGCAAAAAGGCTTGAACTCTCTCAAAAGAGAGAGTTTTTACTTAATAGAGTTTCTCTTTCTTCTCATTGTTGGGTCACCTTGGGAGAGAGAGAGTAAGGAGAGAGAAACTATTAGACAGGTACCCCTAAGCTCATGGTAAATTTTCTCACTCTTATTTTTCGATTCTTCTTCTCTCTCTTCCTCTCCTTCTTCTTCCTCTTCTCCATCTGAACTCCCCTCAGAGGCCATGGACTACAGTGGCAGTGTCGTGCATGGCTCTTCTGTGGTCTCACACGTCGCGCATGGCTATGGCAGCGCCATGCGTGAGCCTCCTTCTCCTTCTGTTCGTCCATCTCTGTCCCCTTGCGAGGTTTGCAGATGTTGTTGCTCATCATCCTCCACAGACTTATCCTCGACGCCTCAGTGAAGAGCACAGATGGTGAAACTCATTGCCGCCCACAGGGGTCTCCCCCTGTAGCATACTTATCGCCGCCTGCGAGAGGTCCCGGCAATACCTATCACCGTCCGTGAGCTTCCTTCATGTGGTCGGTGCCCATAGCCGTCCGCGATCCTCCTTCATGTGTTCGGTGCTCATCGACTCTCCTCTTGCATCCCATGCCTATCACCATGCACCTCATGAGAATTGTCGTCGCACGCTTCGCAAATGGTTAGCGCTGCATGCTTCACGAGAAGCTATTGCTGCCCGTGCAGACACGTGCTGCCTTATTGTGTTGCCAACACTGATGCTTAATGCCATTTGTAGTTCCCTGTTCTCACTCAAGTGGTGAGCAGTAGTGTCAAGTGCCGTCAAACGGCCATGACACTGCTACTCCACAACGTGGGTGGCAACGCCTAGCATAGACGGGACCCTATCCTTTCATCGTCTCATGCCTTCTCTCCATTCTCTCCTCTTCTCACATGAACGAAGGTTGACCTAGCCTAGCCATATCGGCCTCGGTTTCAAGTAGTATTGCCGTCGTTCTGGTTCTGAGTACCATGCCCATCTTGCTACCACTATGAGTCGGTCACTGTTCGGCTATCAAGCTAGTCTTATCCCCTCATCAAGTTTTCTTCTCTCTTTGACCTTTGTTCGAACCTTCCACTTTATCACTCTAACCCCTCATATTCCTAACCACACGAATGTGCATTGCCCTAAGACAAGGGTGCACCCTTCGGCCCACTTGTCTTACAACTTAACCATAGTAGTGTTGTGTAGAAAAACAAGGAGATTGCAAGTCAAGGGAGGCGACTCTGAACCAGCTAATGAAGCTGGGGGGATTTCCATTGTGATCTAAGAGGGTGCCCCCGTGAGTCAGCTCGAGTAAGTCACGGACCCAGGTGAGGTTGGTCCCCACCTCACATCCAAAATTCATCTCTCAAATGTTGGATACCTACCTTTGTTCTAAAATAAGGTTCTCAAGAGAGCGATCTCAAGTCCTGGGTTTTTCAAACCCGAGACATTGTCACCCGATCACCTAGATCCAGGTAGGCAAGATCGAGGCACCTATCCAAAATCTACATTGAGCTAACATTTACAACAAATCTTGAGAAAGCTCCAAGGGATTCCAGAACTTCGTTCCCCATTCACTACATTTATGGGTGGCTTGGTTCCTATTTTTCGAGCACTTACAAATATTCTTCAATCTCTAACGTCGACACCTTTCCCTTCTTACTCCGCCTAATGGGCTGCAGGGCAGTCTTTCACTTATCTGTCTAAGCACCCTCCCCCATTGGGGGCACCCGAGAGGGCTTCTTTACAGATGAATATACTCTTGGGATTAAAAGGACCCAAATTACTAATTGGTAGATTATGTCCCTTGCGGAA
This sequence comes from Amborella trichopoda, assembly GCF_054954075.1. Classification (NCBI taxonomy): domain Eukaryota; kingdom Viridiplantae; phylum Streptophyta; class Magnoliopsida; order Amborellales; family Amborellaceae; genus Amborella; species Amborella trichopoda. The sequence goes on from NC_142342.1 coordinate 28,867,858, forward strand.
CATCTGAGGTTCCCTACTTCCTTTGAGGGTGGGCAATCATAGGTTGATTGAGTCTTACAACCCTCATCACTTTGTGAGGCAACATCAGATGGATTAAAGTTGTAGTGTCTTCTACAACTTTACCAGGCATGGATCTTAGTCGAACCTTCATGCGAAGTCTGCATGGGACTCTTGCACATTGCTGGGTCAATCTCACAGGTTCATCAATCCTAGCAAATGTCGAAACGTTTTCATGACCCGCAGTTACTATGCTTGCTATCAGGAATATCTGGGGGGACTTCTTTTAGGGACCTATTGATGGTATGCCTGAATTTCAAGAAGACAGAACCTCTTGAACTTGCTTCAAAATGAGATTCGATGGAGTATTGTCGTGTTGGGCAACTGGGTTGTGCTTCATTGAGGGATGTAATTTGATAAGTGCCAACCATCCGAAGGGTGAGATTGTTCGAAAAAGAGTGATTGGGGAAACACAAACCTTATTTTATCATCATCTTAATGATTTGTAGGCCCCAAGTTAAAGACCTCGGGACATTCTCATCAATCCCAGGAATGTGAAAAGATAAGAGGATCTAGTGGGCCTTGTTTTAATAGTTGAACCTAAGAGTGATAAACCGCAAAAACGTCAAGCTCCTTCATCAAGGAAACCTCCATCTGAGCAAAAGAGACAGAGTAAGGAAGAGGGACTGGGCCCTCCTTCCGCTAGAGGAAGCTTGGAGGCGAGAAAAATGGGGAAGGGACATTCTTCCAGAGGTGCCGGAGCGTAATCCTAAAGAGGAATTGGTTGCAATTGCTGAGGATCTTGAAGGCCTCGAAAATTCAATGCTCAAAGATCCCTCTTCAATTAGTAGAATTCTAAGGCAGATGAGTGCCGATAAGGTGAGGACGATCTTTAGAGAGATTGGGAAAAACACTCTGTCTGACCTCCAAGACACATCGTCAATGATCTCCTAAATGATATCATGGGCCGGGGCAATGGGAGCAGATGATGAAAGACTCTAGAAACTAGTCAAGCAGGTTATTCAAGATGCCCAAGACATAGCTTCTTACCAAGAGGGTCTTCCTCATACATTCCCTTCCATGATAAGTGCAAGAGAGGAAGACTTCGTCAGGCTCGAAAAAGTAGTTGTGAAAGCAAGGTGAGGCTTGGAGGTTGTCAAAGATGTGGTGAAGGATCTCTGTGACCAATATGATTGAGTGGAAGCTCATAAAGTTGTAATTATGGACTTCAGACGGAGAACCTACTAGTGGCATAGAAAAGGGAATTCAAGAGGGTCATGACCCACTCTTTCCATCTTTTCGAAAGCGTGGACATCTCCTTTCATTAGCTCTAAAACCAGCTACGTCGGTTAAATGTGGTGACATTTGCAGCCCTGGTGGATCAAGAGGGCCTTGCTTAGACGATTTCCAACATGGAAACAATCAAAAAACAAGTAGAAGAGAAGACCATAAGGCTGGAGAAACTTTTGCACTACTTTAAAAATTTCTAAATTGTCTTCAATTCTCTTTCTTTGTCTTCAATTCTCATTTTGTGATGATGTAAAATGAACTACGCCTCTCCTTATGGTGCTTACTTTCTTTCCCTTTAACTTCTAGACTCGGTTGTTGGAAGGTATTTTTCATCAACATGGGCCCCCCACTCAATAAAGGCCTAGTAAGTAGTGGAAATTTGGACATTCTGTTAACAGCCCCAGAACTTGCCAAGATCTTCATGAGGTCTCTCAAGAGTATCCTGCCATGTTTCGTCGCATTTTGACATATCTAAGGCAGTGCAGACTGAGAAACAGTAACGACAGAATTGGCCCCTAGCACCCTTATACGAACCTCTATAACTAGAGCTATATTTTTCAGCATCTCAAATTGCTGTGGGACCACCACTAATGGATCCGGCATGAGTGAAACCCCCATGGGGCAAGTTTTAGCTCAAATGAGCATTTCAAGACGAAGTTATAAGTGAAAGAGTGAAACAGGAGAAGCCGCATGTTATTCTCGTGCGACCACCATGCAACACTAATCCATTGAAGGGATAATCACAACCAGTAACTTTCAACGCTCATATATCACTCGTCCTAAGTCGGATTGCTCTCAAATTTGGTAAGGGTGTTCTCAAATTTGGTAAGCATGTTCATCTAGTCAAGACGAGCGATTCGATATGTGGCACGCCCCATGATGATACCCGAGCATGAAGAAAAGCTAGATAGAAGTTGCTGACCCTTGAAGAAAAGTGTAGGAAACTAAGCAACGTCGTGCCTCGCTCGAGTGTCCAAATCACACCACTCGCAAGCCCTATCGACGCGAGAAAAATTCCATTATGGGCATAAGGTCTCGGGCCATCTCTGACCCGAGCCCTGTACATGATTAATGGTCCGATTCTGCACATGAAGCCAAAGACCAGACTGCGAATTTCGTCGTCGGAATCCTTTATTCCAAGCAAAATTCCAAACTCGCAAAATCTTCGTTCAATCACAGAATCAAGCTGCGTTTGGTGCATCTTGATCGTAGTGGCATGCTCAGTGTAATTTAACAAAGAAAACATAGAAAAACGTCAAGGAAGGAACACACTATCGATCCAAAGTTTCAAGATCTACTAAAACTTCAAGTCACATGATCGTGTACTAAAAACATGATCCATGGCTCGAAGTTGGTAGAAAATCGATCGTCATGGCGAGCCCTACAAGAAAACGATCATCTTACGATCAACCAGGCACCAGAACGACCCCGGATCAGGCATGCAAAATCATGCAAGTCCTAGGGCAGGCAACACAGGGACTGTTATAGAATTCCATGACTTGTTAGGAAGTTGCAAATCTATCATTTTTAACCCTATTTTCTAGTTTCTTTTAATTCAATTTAATCTTAATTTCTAACAATTAAGGTTACTTTTGATCATCCACCCATGTTTGGGGCATACTTTTATATATACATACCATCATTGTACTCAGAAAAAGAAGAGGCTAACGCATACACACACACCAGAGAGAGTTTTTACTTAATACAAGTTTCTCCTTCTTACCATTATGGTGTCATGTTTGAGAGAGAGAGTGAGGTGAGAGAAACTTTTGACCAGTAGCCCTTTTATAAAAAAGGATATAAGCAACCAATATTTAGAATCCTAGGACTCCAAGGAGTACTGTAGTTTAGAGTCATACAGGAGGGACTATCTGGCAATGTTTTAGGCATACACCATGGACTTATTGATGGGCCTTTTAGGGTCATGCATCTTAAAACATTACTTGACTGCCACCCTTAGAGAGGGTATTTGAACCTCCAAAGGTAACATCACTTCTTCCCCGAATACAGGGTTGTTGAAGTAGAATTTTTTCTCATTGTCCGATAGGCCCAGAGAGCTTCGAGGACCTTTTTGTGCCATTAACACTGCCCCATTTTCATGGCCTTTTTCAAGATTTTACATTTGCTTTTGTTAAAGGTTTCGATTTGTCCATTTGCCCTTGGGTTGTACATGGACAAGTACCTCTAGTTGATGTTAAATTGACTAGCCAATTGGTGAATGTGATTGTTTTTAAATGAAGAGCCATTATCAAATATAATCCTATATGGTACTCCAGGTCGATAGACATTATGGTTCCAAACGAAGAAAATCACTGTCATGCTAGTTATTCTCTGTAGTGAGACAGCTTCAGCCCACTTAGAGAAATAGTCGGTAGTTGTCAATATATATAAATGGTCATTTGCTGAGGCTGGAGTAATGGGTCCCACGATATCCATTCCACACTAAGAAAAAGGCCAAGTCCTAAGAGCTGGATGCAATAGCTCTGGTGATTGGTGAATGTAATCAGAGTGTACTTGGCACGCGTGGCATCTCTTTAATGTTGTTTGACCTTCTTTATGTGAAAGGCACCTTAATAACATTGTCATATGACCTCCAATATAGTTGGTCATTGAGGAGAGTGAATCTCGTGGCTCGCCTTTTAAGGGCTAGCCTATCATTTCTAACCTCAGGGAGTTGGCAATGGACTAAATACTTTAGGAAAGGCTGAAGTCAATCTGACTGGGGTACTTCGGCCATCGCAGTGATATCATCGTGAGCAGGCTCTTCCATCAATTTCCTCATAGCTCCTTGAGGGTATCGGGGAAACTCCATCCATAGATTTTCTTGGTCTTTAGAATATGCCTTTTCCATCATAAGGATGGATTGCCATTCTTGTATAGGGATCTGAAGCGATACCCTAGGCTCGATGATCATGGCTGCTCCCAGTTTAGCTAGTGCATCAGCCTAGACATTCGATCCTCGGGAATATGAGTCAGAACCTCATTCATCTTCCCTAGGAGATACCTCATGGTATCATAGTATGGTTTGAGTTCATCCTTGTGGACCTCATATATCCCTTTCAACTGTAGGACGATCAGTTAGGAATCACAAAAAATATCGAGGGACCCTAGGTCAAGTTCTAGCTCCATGTCTAAACCGATGATTAATTTCTAATATTCTAACTCATTATTTGAATACTTCTCATTCAATGAGAAGCCATAAGGTAAGAGTCCTTTATCTAGCGTGACGAATATTACACATCCTCTGGCACCTTTCGCTTGAGACACACCATCAAAGAACATTTTCCATGAGGCAAGCTCGTTCCCACACATGACTTCCTCATCAGGCAGGCCTTCATTTAAAGGGGACCCTTTTGGAAAGGGATGAGCAGCCAAGAAATCGGCTAACGCTTTCCCTTTAATAGCTTTTGTGGGACAAAGGTGATGTCAAACTCCATAAGGAGTAAAGCACAAGTGGCTAGTGGATCAAAGAGGACTGATCTCATCAAGAGGTATTTGATTGGGTCAGCTAAAGAAATTAGTTGTACTGGGTGAGCCAGCAAGTAATGCCATAGATTTTGGGCTATGAACACTAGTGCCAAGCACATTTTCTCAATGAGAGAGTAATTTACTCGGCCGACATCATGGTGCAGCTCAAATAATACAATGCCACCTCCTTCCTTTCTCATTGTGCTGGGTTAGAAGGGCACCCAATGATCCCTCTAAGGCTGTCACATATAAAATGAGTGATTTGTCGAGTACAAGAGCCATGAGAACCTGTAGATTCAATAGATAGTCCTTGATGTCCTAGAAGGCATTCTAGCAGGACTCATCCCACTCAAAAGGAACATCTTTCTTCATAAGCATGGAAAAAGGCTTGGATCACCCTGAGAGGTTGGATATGAACCTTTGGATGTATTCTAAATGACCTCGAAGATATTTCAACTCTCTCAGGTTCCTTAGTAGAGGCATCTCTTGGATAGCGCGTATCCTTATAGGGTCTATCTCAATTCCTCAAAGCCTTACAATGAAACCTAGGAGTTTTCATGATTTCACCCCGAAGGCACACTTTAAGGGGTTCATCTTCAGCTGACATCTCTGTTGGAAGATATTTTTAATCATCATGGGGACCTCGCTCAATAAAAGCCTAGCAAACAGTGGAAATTCGGACAATCTCATAATAGCCCCAGAACTTGTCGAGATCTTCATGAGGACTCTCAAAAGACTCCTTCCATGTTTCATCACATTCCGGCATGTCTAAGGCAGTGCAGACAAAGAAATAGTTTCGATAAAATGGGCCTCTAACACCCTGAAATGGACCCTATAACTAGAGCTACATTTTCAGCGTCTCAATTTACTGTGGGAGCACCATCATTTGATCCGACACTATTGAAAACCTTTAGAGGTCAAATTCCCGCTTGCACGGACACTCCAAGAAGAAGTTATAGGCAAAATAGTGAAATAGGAGGTGCCGCACGCTATTCCCATGCGGCCTCCCTACAACTCCACACCGTTGAAGTGATAGTCATGACCAGTGACTTTCGACACTCATATCTCACTTGTTCGTGATTAGATCAAGCCCAAAGTTTGTGAGTGTATTTGTCCATCAAGATTAGTGTTTCGATATGTGACACGCCCTATGACGACCACCATGTGTGAAGAAAAGCTACAGAGAAGTCGCTGATCTATGAAGAAAGTGTAGGAAAATCAACAACGTCATGCCTTGCTCGAACAGTCAAATCACGTTGCTCGCGAGCCCGATCGACATGAGACCAATTCCATCGTGTACATAAGGTCTCGGGCTATCTCTGACCCAAACCCTGTGCATGATGAACTATTGGATTCTGCACACGAAGCTAATGAAGCGACAACAAATTCCGTCGTCACAATTCTAGATTCGGTCAAAAATTCCAAAGTTGCAAAATCTTTGTTCGGGCACAGAATCAAGCGGCATTTGTTGGTTCATGATCATAATGGCACGCTCAGTGTGATCCTGCAAAGAAATTATCAAAAACCATTGAGGAACAAGCACACTATCGATTCGAAGTTTTGAGATCCATTCAAATTTCAAGTTACATGATCGTGCGCTAAAAACACGATCCATGGCTCGAAGTTGGTATCAAAATGATTGCAATGCTAACCCCTAGAATCGTCCATGAAAAATACGACCCCTAATCGTATCAATACGACCCCGAATCGTCCATGAAAAATCATGCATGTTCTAAGGCAACACATGGACTATTATGGAATTCAACAAATGGTAATGAAGGGGAAAAACTGTCATTTTGCACCCTATTTTCTAATTTTTTTTAAATGAATTTAATCTTAATTTCTAGCAATTAGGGTTACTTTTGATCATCTGCCCATGTTTGGGGTAAATTCTATATATACCACATACCATCATTGTACGCAGGAGGCAATAGACACACAAAATACACAAAGATAGAGTTTTTACTTAATAAAGTTTCTCTTTCTTCTCATTGTTGTGTCACGTTTGGAGAGAGAGAGTAAGGTGAGAGAAACGTTTGGACCGGTACCCTTAAGCCCTAGTTAAATCTTCTCTCACTTCTTTTTCTTTTCTTCTCTCTCTTCCTTTCTTTCTTCTTCTTCTTCTCCGTCTGAGCTCCCCTTAGAGGCCATGCATGGCAGTGGCAGTTCCGTACATGCCTCTATTGTGATCTCACAGGTCATGCCTGGTGATGGCAGTGCCATGCACGAGCCTCCTTCTCCTTCGGTTCGTCCATCTCCCCCCCCTTAGCGAGGCTTATAGATGGCGTTGCTCATCGTCGTCCGTAAACGCGTCCTCCAAGCCTCAATGAAGAGCACAGATGGCGAAACTCATTGCCGCTCGTAGGGGTCTTCCCCCGTCATGTTCTTAGGTCTCGACAATGTCTATCGGTGCCTGTGAGCTTTCTTCGCGTTCGTGGTGCCTATCGCCATCTGCAAGCCTCCTTTGTGCATTCAATTCTCGTCGCTGCTCCCCCCATGTCCCACGCCTAACATCGTGTGCCTCATGAGCGCTTTGCAAACAGCTATTGCTGAACTCTTCATGAGAGGCTATCGCCGTCTATGCAGGGGTGCGCTACCTTCTCGTGTTACCAACGATAAGGCCTAGCGTCGTTCGTAGTTCCCTGCTTCCCCTCACGCCGTGAGCAATAGTGTCTAGGGCCTTCCAAGGGTTGTGACACTGCTACTCCACAGTCGTGGGTGGCGACGTCTAGCGCCATTAAGACCCTATCTCCCTGCTATCTCGTGCCTTCTCTTCATTCTCTCCCTTCTCACTTGATTGAGGGTAGATCTAGCCTAGCACCACCATGTCAGCCTAGGTTTTTAGTAGTCTTGCCGTCGTACTAGTCCTAAGTACCATGTCCGTCTTGCTACCACTCCGAGACAGTCACTGTCTGGATATCAAGCTAGTTTTGTCCCTTCATCAAGTTTTCTTCTCTTTTCGACCTTTGCTCGAAACAGCCACTCCACCATCCTAACCTCTTACATTCTTATCCACACGAATGTGCATTACCATAAGACAAGGGTGGGTCTCTTCGACCTACTTGTCTTGCAAATTAACCATAGAAGTATTGTGCAGAAAAATAAGGAGATTACAGTTCAAGGGAGGCGATTCCGAACCAACTAAAGCAGCTAGGGCACTTTTCGAAGTGATCTAAGAGGGCACCCATGTGATCCAGCCCAAGTAAGTCCCAAACCCACCTTAAATTCCTCTTTCATTGGTTTGTATGCTTGCGCTTACTCTTGAGCAAGGTTCTTAGAGAGCGATCTCAAATCTCGAGTTCACTAGAAACCCGATACATGTGCCACCAGATCATCAGGATCCGAAGGGCGAGATTGAGGCACCTAACTAGCTTGGCAACTCCACTAGGGACTTACTACCCCTTAGTCGGTTCACTCTTTTTTGACCAGTATCCTCTTTTACTTTATGCATTAATTTCTATGGCATCTAGGTTGTTCAACCCGTTCATCGAGTCAGGGACTTCCTTATCCCCACACTCATGGTTGTCTCAGACAAAAAACTTCTCAAGCTTCATTTCCTACTCTCTTATTGAGTCGCAACTCACAGTCCGGCTCCCAGGTTATTTCCTGGGTTGGTGCGAGAGGGGACATAAAGGTCCTTGATTCCCTGCTTCCTCGCCCTTGTGGACCCTCCACAAAGACCCCTTGTATTAGTAGTTCATCTACCACACACAGCACGCACCCTGCTACTGGCAAGTCTCTTGCCGGTCATATTATTGAGGCACGCTGGAAGGCTGCCCCCACTACATTCATGAAAAGCGAGCAGGTTGTCGTCGCTCCAGAGGTTCGTTGCAAGGCAACCCCCATTCTCCTTCACCACATTGAACCCCTACACCTAGAGGCTAGATACACCAAGGTGGCAACCTTACTGCCTCTACCTCTTGCACATACGTACCGGCTCATGGTCCATCCACTCCAGCGACAACTCGGGGCAACCTTCATATAGCCTTGAGCTCGCATTCAGGGCTAGGCCTGCTCGGGCCGAACCCTGCATGCACCATGCATTTGCTTTCCACGACTCGGGGCAGCGTTAGCTCTATGCCAACTCGAGCACAGGAGGGTCGACAACTCCGTCCTCCCTCCCAGCACACATAGTTATAGTCTATGAGAGATGAGCTTCCGCTTCGTCCCTCACAGACACAGGCTCATGGGTCTCGACCTCCCAAGGTCGAACCAATTGACCGAGTCAGGGTCAAACCCAGTGTCACCCAGACCCTAAAGGTGCACACTCACCACCCTTACAGGTTCCTCCCTTATCCAAACTCAAGCGGAGTCACGGACTAGCCCCTTCCCCTGTTGCTCTCCCGATGCCAGGCAAGCACCTCGAGCCCTGGTACTCAAAGGTCTCCCCTAAGAGTACCATCTTGAGCCAGCCTCAGGTCTGCCACACACTGGGGCCTCACAAAGGGATTCGGGGCAGCGGCCTAATGTCAGATAGAAGCCTCCAGTCTTCAAGGAAAAAAACCCAGGCTGCCTTCTGTCCCTGGACCCCACTCCCTGCTCCAACTCATAAACATGGCCCTTGCATGTTCAAAGAAGGCGGGGCAGTCTAGGTCTTAGGCTCGGTTCCGGAATGAAGTCCACAATCGTCTCTAGATTAAGCAAAGGAGGAGCCTGCAGATCCTGACCAAAGAAACCTTTAAGGCAGTTGAGGTCACTACCCTTGACAACCTCCGGCCTCGTAACCCCTTTTTCCCTCTCCAAACTCCAAAACCCGAGCGAGTCCAAGAGTATTGCTAGGTCGTCACTACCAAGAAACCACGGCCTCAAGACCGTCGAGAACCGGTCCTCACAAGATCGGCATACAAAGCTCAAGTCTAGTCGGAGCAAGCTGACCCCCTATGGACTGACTTGCCACACCTGACTCACCAACCTTGGCAGCCCACTAGGCCACCTGACTCTAACCTTCCAGAAGAAACTGTCAGTGTCATGGTAATTAATGATCCGGATGACGCTCAGGAAGAGCGGATAAGCAGGTTTGATGTAATGGTGCAATCCATCCTCAAGAAGATGGAACACTTAGAAGCCTCCAGGTCCCCTTCTTCTCACTAGTGAGGACACATTGCCCAGGAAAATTCCCCCACCATCCTCCCAAGACAGTTCTACCTCCCGTGGGGTCTCCAGACTGACGTAGATGCCATGGTGGCCCATAGCCTCAAAAACAAAGTCACAGGCATGCAGGAGGCACCGTTCTACCAGAAGCCATACCCCTCGTACATTGACCAGGTGTTGTTTCCCCCAAACTACCTAAAAGGGAAACTCCCCCTGTTCAACGGTATTATGCCCCCTCACCAGCATACCACGCACTTCTAAGCAACTTGTAGGGAGGCAGCAACTGACGGGCGACTTCTCCTCCATCAGTTCATCGAGACTCTTGAAGGGCCAACCTTCCAGTGGTATGCTTACTTGCCTCCAAACTCGGTTCACACATGGCAAGAAATGGAGCAGTTGTTTTACCAACACTTCTACGAAGTCAAAAGGAACGTGGGAAACATCGAGCTCCTTACTATGATGCAAGACCCTGGTGATCTGGTTGACAAGTTCATCGCCTGATGGAAAGAGCTGACGACCTTTCATGCCACTTCTATGACTGAGAAGGAAGGGGTCCAAACCTGCATATGGAATATGCTTCCCAAGAATGCCTTGCATGTCTAGGCATCCAATCCACCCTCCATGTCAGAGCTCATCTCTAAGGCAGTTCGAATTGAGGGATTGTTCAAATACCATGGAATCTCTCGACAACAACCCTTAGACCTCTCCAACGCAGCCCAAAGGCAGTGATCAATGCGACCTTCACTGTGATTGACACTAAGAGTGTGGCTCCTCAAACCTTAGACCTCTTCAAGGCATAGGCGCCTCAGGTCTGGGGCAAGCAGCAGTCCAAGAATGAGGTCCCCCCTTCTAAAAACTCTAAGCGAAATGACTTCTGAATCCAGCACCAAAACAAAGTTTACACCTTCGACAAGGAGTGGACTCCTGCATTGCTTCGACTGCTGTTAGAACAAAACATGATCTAGCTATCGGAGGACAACACCCCAGAGCCTACTATGCAGGAGACAGTTGAGAGGTACTGCACCTATCACAGGAGAGTAGGCCACCCTACTCATGACTGCTATAAGCTCAACAACAATATCGAAACCCTTATTAACAAGGGTCAGATAAAGCTAGAAGAGTTAAAAAAGGCATTCGGGGAAACTGAGGCTTCTCATATAGTGACAATTCAAGAGGGTGACAAGGCACTCGCTATCCTCCGTGCACTATTTTCTATAATGCTTGACGAGCGACACATTAGACCGAAGCCGACAAGGTGACCCAAGTTCATGTCTCCTGGAATTGAGAACCTCTGGTGAGCCTATCACCTCGTACGAGGCCATGACATGAGAAAATGTATCGACTTCCAAAAAATCTTAGCAAAGAAGATGCAGCAATGCTAGGAAGTTCAAGGCAACCCAAAAGGATGCCTTCAAGTCCCTCTTCTGCCTATGCAAGAAAACCACTCGACTCAAACTCAAGAAAACATTGAGCAATACCCTCTACAGGCCCTCTTTGAAGCAATACTCCAACAGGGTCTCGTCACTCTTAAGCCTGCTAGGCAATCAAGGCATCTTGCCCAGGCACGAAAAAACTTTGGTTCCCATATCACCAAGTATGGGGCCACGAACTCAAAGAGTGCTCTAGGTTCGAAACTATAGTCATAGAGAAAGTCCAGCAAGGCCACATCATTTGGGAGGTTCTCTTAGAACGCTTCCAGGCCATCGCTCCCATTCAAGAGGAAGCCACACTGCAAGCTCCTCAAGAGCATACACTGGACCCTTCAGAGCCCTCGACCTCTCAGCCCTAGGAAGTCTATCATGGGCGAAGCAGGCTCAAATCCCTGAAGCGTGAGGCAGTCTACCAAGCTAGGACTACTTACGATCCTGATAGAACAGTCCAAGCACCTCCTCAGGGATCCAGAAGGAGACAGCGAGCACTCAAGTCAGCTGACCGAAGGAATCGTATACCTCAGCCACCGATTGAGGATGAATTTCTCAGGCCTCTTCCTCCACTGCCGACCTTGCAAGACTTCGCGCCTTATCCTTTCATTTACATCCCTTAGTCACCAACAGCTCGGGATTCCTCCAATATGGGTGACGACACTAAAAGCACCCCACAATGGTTAAATCCTGGGCAAGACCTTAAATACCCCCTGTAAATGTCCAGTTCCGGGGATGACGTAAAAAGCTACCCGAAACATTCTAACTCATCTTCTCCTCCCTCCTCCTTTACATTGGTAGGTGTTGCCTCCGGGCCCTCTAATCCTGATCCCTGAGGGTGTTCTATCTCTGCGTCCCCACAGCTATGTAGAAGGCCTACCCCTTCCTCTATACTCACATTGCCATCGTTATCTTCCTAGGTCACCAACCGGATGGGGTCGCTCACAAAGGTGAAGCTCAAAGGCCACCTCGGTTAACATAAAGCCTCATTGAGCCAGATGGGCTTGCCTCTCACCACGCTTTCGTCTGTGAAGACATCAGTGTCAACCACCCCTGCTCGTGAGAGGTTCTTCACATTTGGAATAGCACCTAAAGACTGGGCCGTCATATCAAAAGCTTCACTGCCAAAAGACACTAAGCAGCTAAGAAGAACTGCACAAAGGGCGTATCACCGATTAGCCACTCAAGGCGTAATGCTGACAATCTATCTCCATCTCGTAGCAAAGGTCAGGGTTATCGCTGTCTGCCCTCTGAGATGGCATCGCCACACGCAGAGGATAAGCTTTCGCTGTCTCGCAGCAAAGGTCGAGACTATTGCCATCTACCCACTGAGATGGTATCCCCGTGTGTAGAAAGAAGGGCTATCGCCATCTCGCAACCTACGAAGAACTATCATCGTCCCACGACCAAGGCGTATTAATGCTCGTACTCCAGCTGTCAACACGTGCCACATGTGTGTCTCTTGAAATCTGGGCTAGCCGTCTGACAATCACTACGTGGCCTGTCGCCGTGCATGCGAAGGGCAACTGTTCGCCGTCCCACAGCCCTTCGCCTCCCGACCGTTGCAGGCTTGCAACCCCTCCGGTTCCCAACAGTGTTTTCCTTCTTCAACGGAAGTTCTCTCTTGTTCATTGAAAAACCTCTCCCCGCCTACTACTTTATAGTCGGGAAAATAAAAAAACAACCGAAATTCCCTGAGAGTTTCCCTGCGACCCTACGGATTTCCCTTCTCCATGTTTTTGTGCTTCGACAGTTCGCCACAAACTCACTGGAATCCCACCGAGTTCTCAGTGAGCCAACTACTACTTGTCCTTCTTCTACTCCAACATCTAGAGGATCGACAGAGCTCTCTGAACTCTCTGCAACCTCCCTTCAACCACAAAACTGCCGAAGAAATACTCGAACCCTGGCAGAAGTACCTTTGCAAAATTTGCTAAGGCTTTTAAGAATCCCTGAGACAGCCTCGACACTCTCTGAAAATGTTCATAATCATGGTACGAAAACTCGCCAGAAAAGCTTCTTAAGACCTATGTAAATTTTGGCAAGGAAGTTCTCGATAGAAATCTCTTGCCAGAAGCTCATGCTCTCTCTCTCTCTCTCTCTCTCTTTCTCTCTCTAAAACAGTTTTACCCATACGTAAAAAAGTAAAAAAGGGTTTTTCCCCTTTTATACTCAGTAGCGTCGCAAACTACCCTTGACAAATCCAAAAAGACATTGCAGTCCTCATCTTCAGATGGCAGTAAGACAAGGCCGGGGCGGGTCAAGCTCGAGGCTCGAAAGGGCTATCACCGCGCATCGCATAAGAAGCCATCGTTGTTTGCCTTCATCAAGGGCCATCGCCGCATGCCTTTGTCAAGGGCCATCGCCGCATGCCTTCATCAAGGGCTATCGTCGCACGCCTTCATCAAAAGCAGTCGTCATGTGCCTTCGTCAAGGGCCATCGCCGCACGCCTTCGTCAAAGGGCCATCGCCGCACCCCTTCGTCAAGGACCATCATCGCGCGCCTTCACTTAGAGGCTATTGTCGTGCCCTTCGTCAAGGATTTAACGCCATGCTCTTCAACAAGTACTTAACGTCGTGCACGCACCATCTAGGCCTAATGCCGCATGCACCATCCAACACTTAGTGTCGCGATCATGCCATGACACTCCCCTCGAAACCATTGTCCTGCCTCTTCAAGAAGTTCATTCCCTGCATCACAGTCTCACTCCTCAGGGAGTCCAATCTCTAGTGACGGCTCTGTTCCCCATGGAGTCGCATTCCTTCACCACATCTTGGTCCGTGCTGCATGACCTTCAACTGCATAGCCTTGGTCCAAACTATATGACCCTAAACTGTAGTGCAGGCCTCGTTGCACGACTTTAAACTCCTTAGTCCTCGTCGTACAACTCAAAACAGTACGATTATGGTCCAGCTATTTCACCTTAAACCATAGTGCACGTCTTGACCGCAAGACTTAAAAGGTTTAGCGACATGGTTCAAACTACATGACCTTAAAATGTAGCGAAGGTCTAGTTGCAGAACCTTAAACTGCATGGTCCTAACCGCATGACTTAAATCTACATAGCCATGGTCCAAGCTACAAGACCCTAAAACTATAATGCACGGCGCGACAAATGGTCCATGCGCATTACTCCAAGACCCTAAAACTATTTGCTAAAGGTGTACTTCATCAACACCCTCAATGAAGTTAGGTGCTTGCAAGGGTCGTACCTACCCCTTTAATCCTCAATAGGTTTGTTTCACACCAACGTTCCACTGAGAGTCACATCTTAGTGCGACCCACTATCCCTAAGGAGTCATAGCCATTCTTTTCCCTTCAACCCTTTGTAAGGTTTATATGTGCTCTGGTTAGTCATTCTCAGCAGAGTTACATCTATAACATTACTCATTATCATTGTACAGTCACACTGGCCTTCCTTATCCCTGATGAGGTCTCTTCCGCTTGCCACTCCTTGTAGGGCCTCCATATTTTTCTAAACCTCTTTGCTTGTGTATAGCCTTAACTATCTTTATCCCCATGAATCAGATGGCTATCCATAGACCTATCCCCCATGTAGCTTCATCTACATGGCGACCCACACTCTGGTTCATACTACATGACCTTAAACTGCACAGCTCTACTCCGTGCTACATGACTTTACGCTGCACAGCCATAATGCTAACTGCATGAATTTAAACTGCACAGCTTTGATCCGCGTTGTATGACCTTAAATTGCACAGCTCCGGTCCGTGTTGCATGACTTAAAACTTCACAGCTCTGGTCTGTGCTGCATGACTTTAAACTGCACAACTATAGTCCTAACTGCATGACTTCAAACTGCACAGCTCTGATCCATGCTGTTTGACTTTAAATTACATAGCAATGGTCCAAACTATATGACCTTAAACTGTAGTGGAGGTCTAGTTGAACGACCTTAAATTGCACGGTCTTAGCTGCATTACCTTAAACTACACAAGCCACGGTCTAAACTATATGACCTTAAACTGTAGCGGAGGTCTAGTTGCACGACCTTAAACTGTACGGTCCTTATTGCATGACTTTAAACTACATAACCACGGTCCAAGCTATATGACCTTAAACCGTAGTGCATGTCCTGGTCGCATGACGTTAAACTACTTTGCCTAGGTCTAGGAGACATGACCTTAAATGCACCCTCACATATGCTCACACCCCCTTTATGTGTATCCTCATGCACGCCTCCCCTAACTGACCCCCTCATGTGCGTGCACCACCTTCATTACCTCTTCAATGAGTCCACATACCTGCACATCCCCTTTATGGGCATCTTCACGCACATTTTCCCTAACCAACCCATTCGTGTGCGCACACCACCTTCATTACCTCCCCAGTGAGTCCACATATGTGCACACACGCTTTACGTGCTTCTTCACGCACGCCTTCCCTAACCGAGCCGTTTGTGTGCGAACACCATCCATCATTTCCCAGTGAGACTTACCCATGCTCATGAAACGACGAACCATTTCACAATCGATATTCATCGTCAACTAGTGGGTCACCATTCTTCACCCACGATTCTCCCTTCGTAGGTTGCCTCAAGCTATCTTCCCAAAGTGAGTCGTAGCTACCACCATACTCACTCCATGGCCTCTACAGACTGCGATTGATCACTATCACGGTCCAGTTGCAAGACCCTAAACTATAGTGCATATCCTGGCCACATGAGGTTAAAAGGCTTTGCACAAGTCTCGAAGGTATGACCCTAAACATGCCTCCACACGAAAAACCGGCCTGGTGTACACCTGTACAAGGGAACGCCATGAGTAAAAATGACGGACGGGCATGGTCACGAAACCATGAGTAAAAGAGTTATGTGAAAACAAAAACCTTGGCATGGTGAAACCCCCAAAAGGGCACCATGAGCAAAAAAAGATGAAAGGGTGGATATGACCGCAAGGTCATGGGTAAAAGATCTCAAAAATAACAGAAGTTGGTGAAAACCGTCTTTACAGTACCACTTCCCATGTTCAAGTGAAAACCCACGAAAGGGAACTTGGACCGACAAAACAGGTTGACACACTACCGCCACCTCAGCCGACTCTTCCAAACAAGCCTGGCTAATGAGGTCTACCTAAAATCCTCAAATGATAGCATCCAATCACAACACAAATTGGCTCATCAGGGAGTGAGATCCGCAGAAGATCTACCAAAAATCAACAACACAAATTGGCTCATTAGGGAGTGAAAGCCCCATAAGATCTCCCACATTTAAACATCAATGACAACAAGAGTCCTTGAGGGTGAGGACGATGATCAAAAGATCCCTTCGGAATGCTACAGACCATCACGAAGGTAAGAAACTAACGAAGCCAGGGTCTAACCTGCCAGAGACTTCTAGGTATTCCTCGCCAAAATCTGCTAGCTAACAAGGGCCCAAACGTTTGGGCAGGTCAGAAGCCCCCTACTGGATTTTGCTAGACGGGACCTACAGAGGTACCCTGTACATCAAAAGAAAACCTGGTGTAGCAACAAACAATGCCGACCAAAGGTTCCTAGCATTTGGCCTTTAGAAAGGCTTGATTCTATTTGAGGAGGTCCCTACAAAGGCCTCACAGTTCAGAATCACAGATAGTTCTTCGAGGGTGAGGACTTCGCCAGGATCCTTCAAACATCTCAAATGATTACACCACTTGATTCTCTTTAAGAACAACATTCGGCAGGGTATGCTATTGGAAGATATTTTTCATCAACATACGGCCCCTACTCAATAAAAGCCTAGCAAATAGTGGAAATTTTGATCATCTCAGAACAGTCCTAGAACTGGTCAATATCTTCCTAAGGACTCTCAAAGAGTCATGCCATATTTCGTCATATTTTGACATGTCTAAGTAAGTACAGATTGAGAAACAGTGAAAATCGGCCTCTAGCACCCTGAAATGGACCCTATATCTAGAGCGACATTTTCAATGTCTCCATTTGCTGTGAGACCACCACCATTCGATCCAGCATGGTTGAAATCCTTTAGGGGGTCAAATTTTAGCTTGAACGAACACTCTAGGAAGAAGTTATATGCAAAAGAGTGAAACAAGAGGAGCTGCACGCTATTCCCATGCAGCCACCCAGCAACTGCACATCATTGAAGGGACAATCATGATCAGTGAATTCTGACACTCATATCTCACTTGTTCAAGGTCAGATCAAGCCCAAATTTTGTGAACATAATCGACTCATCAAGACGAGCGTTTCGATATGTGGCACGCCCCATTACGATGACCACGTGCGAAGAAAAACTAGAGAGAAGTTACTGATCCGTGAAGAAAGTGCAGGAAAATCAGTAGCATCGTGCCTTGCTCAAAGGGGCAAATCACGCTGCTCGCAAGCCCGATCGACGTGAGATAAATTTCATCGTGTACGCAAGGTCTCGTGTTATCTTTGAATCGAACTCCGTACATGATGAACGGTTGAATTCTACACATGAAGCGGATGAAGTGACTACAAATTCTGTTGCCGAAAATCAAAATTTCGGCCTAAATTCCAAAGTTACAAAACCTTTGTTCGGGCACGGAATCGAGCTTCGTTTGTTGCCCCATGATTGTAAAGGCATGCTCAGTGTGATCCAATTAAGAAATCATTGAAAAACATCAAGGAAAGAGAACACAATCGATCCGAAGTTTTAATATCTATTCAAATTTCAAGTCACATGATCATGCGCTAAAAACACGATCCACGGCTCGAAGTTGGTATCAAGACAATGGCCATGCCGAGCTCTATAGGAAAACAATCATCTTTTGATCAACCGAACATCAGAGTGACCCCGGATCATCTATGAAAAATCATGCACGTTCTAGGGCAACACTAGAGCTATTCTGTAATTTCATAAATTGTTAAGGGGAAAATTTGTCACTTTGCGCCCTATTTTCTAATTTCTTTTAATTCAATTTAATCTTAATTTCTAGCAATTAGGGTTAATTTTGATCATCCACCCATATTTGGGGGAAATTCTATATATACCACATACCATCATTGTACGCAGGAGGCAACAAACACACACACAGAATACACTAAGAGAGAGTTTTTACTTAATAAAGTTTCTCTTCTTCTAATTGTTGTGTCACGTTTTGAAGAGAGAGAGTAAGGTGAGAGAAACTTTTGGATCGATACCTTTAAGCTCGAGGTAAATCTTCTCTCTCTTCTTTTTCTTTTCTTCTCTCTCTTCCTCTCTTTCTTCTTCCTCTTCTCTGTCTGTGCTCCCCTTAGAGGTCATGCACGGCAGTGGCAGTGTCGTGCATGCCTCTCCTGTGGTCTCACAGGTCGCGTAAGGCAATGGCAGCGCCATGCGTGAGCCTCCTTCTCCTTCAGTTCGTCCATCTCCCCCCCTAGCGAGGCTTGAAAATGACATTGCACATCGTCATTCGCAGACGCGTCCTCCATGCCTCAGTGAAAAGCACAGACGGTGAAACTCATTGCCGCCCGCAGGGGTGTTCCCCCATCGCGCGCTTGCTGCCTGCGAGAGGTCTCGACAATGTCTATCGTTGTCCGCGAGCAACCTTTATGCGTTCAATCCTCATCGTCGCTCCTCCGGCATCCCACACCAACCGCCTTGCGCCTCATGAGAATTATCGTCGTGCGCTTCGCAAACGGCGCTTACAACATGCTTCACGAGAGGCTATCGCTGCCAGCGCAGGGGTGCGCTGCCTTCTTGTGTTGCTAACGATAATGTCTAGTGCGGTCCATAGTTCCCTGCTTCCCCTCACACTGCTAGCAGTAGTGTCTATCGCCTTCGAAGGGCCATGACACTGCTACTCCACGGTCGTGGGTGGTGACGCCTAGCACCGTCAAGACTCTATCTCTCCGCCATCTCGTGCCTTCTTTTCATTCTCTCCTCTTCTCACTTGATTGAGGGTGAACCTAGCCTAGCACCACCATATTGACCTCGGTTTTGAGTAGTCTTGTCGTCGTGCTGGTCTTGAGTATCATGCCCATCTTGCTACCACTTCAAGTCAGTCATTGTCCGGCTATCAAGCTAGTCTCATCCCTTCTTCACATTTTCTTCTCTTTTCGACCTTTGCTCTAAACTTCCACTCCGTCATCCTAATATTAACCATAGAAGTGTTGTGCAAAAAAACAAGGAGATTACAGGTCAAGGGAGGCGATTCCGAACCAGCTAAAGTAGCAGGCGACTTTCCAACATGATCTAACCGGGCACCCACACGAGCCAGCCAAAGTAAGTCTTGAACCCACCTTAAATTCCTCTTTCATTGGTTGGCATACCTGCCCTTTCTCTTGAGCACCGTTCTGAGAGAGCGATCTCAAAACCCAATTTCACTAGAAACCTGAGACACATACTGCCGATCATTTAGATCCGGATTGCGAGATCGAGACAGCTAACCAGTCTCCTCAACCCCGAAAACATGGTTTCCAAGTCTGCGAGGTGAGTGAATCTATCCTTTGATTTGACCACACGGTCATCAACATAGCATTCCATGATGTCGTGGAGTATGTCTTCGAATATAATCGTTGTGGCACGTTGATAGGTGGCGTAGGCATTCTTTAATCCAATGTGCATCTTCTTATAACAATATATCTTTTTCGTGGTCCTCAAGGCGGTCACCTCTTCATCTTCAGGGGTCATTCGGATTTGATTATAGCCAAGTACCCATCCATAAATGAAAAGGTTTCGCATGCTACAATTGAATCAATCATGATTTTGGTGAGAGGCAGAGGAAACTCATCTTCAGGGAAAGCCAAGTTGAGGTTGTAAAATCAAAGCACACTCGTATTTGCTCATTTATCTTCTTGATTGAAATGATATTAGCAAGCCATTTAGGGTATAAGACCTCCCCAATGAATACGACCTTAACTAATTTATTAACCTCGGCCTCAATCTGAGGCGTTAAATCCAGATGAAACTTCCTCTGAGGCTGCTTCACCAGTTTGATGTGAGGATCAACGGCAAGCTTGGGAGTTGCCCCAGTGGTGTCCAATCGAGGCATCTCATGGTAATTCTGTCTCGGTTAAGACAGAGGAAATCAACATAATGCCCCCTTTCTTCTCGGTCTAGAGATCAACTCAGAAAGGTGGGTCAATGATCTCCTTCTTCACCCAATTCAAATTCTATTAACTCGTTGACTATGTCCTAGCCTCTATCCTCCAATTAGTGTGGGACAGGCTCCATCTCATTTTCATTATCTCAATCTTGGTCATCGTGGCTGCTTAGAGACGTCATGGCACATTGAACTGTTCATTTCCTTTTGTGCACATTCTTTGAGCCCGTCTTGAAAGTCAAGGTATACCCGAGCCCTTGAGTGTTGAACTTCTTTCGGGATACACTTTCAACTACCTGAACAGGTGATATCATCCCCTTTCCGCCAATTAGGCCTTGATTGGTGGATAGATCATAATTCATACTTCTCGTGATCCTGTGAGCCTGAGGGCTATACATGGATCATTATGGTTTTGAAGCTCCATTTTCCCAGGGACGAGCCTTATACTCTTCCTACCGCCGGTCCATGAATTTCGTCTTCAAGAGAGAGCTGATTATGCTGTCTTGAACTTGGTACGATGTCTCTTGGTCGACATTCATCAAGACAATGATAGTGTGTGGCTTGACTCCTTCTTCAACGTCTAGACCTTCGAAGCCTTTGATCAATGCTTGGCAAATCCCATAATCTTCATCATAATCACTCTCACTCTCTGATTCCTAAATAGAGTGAGGGTCAGGATTCTCGAGATTGTAAAATTTGGCATTTGTATAATGGGAGTCTATTTTGTTGAATTGTTTTCGGTCCGCATAGATCGTATGTTGCTTCCCTTCATGGAAATATTTGAAGCATTGATGCAGAGTTGAGGAGATGACATTGTCATGCAACCAAATGTGCCTTAATAACACATTGTAGGATGCCTTAGATTCAATGATTTGAAATGTCACATAGGCGTCTAGCTGTTTAGTTCTTAGCTTCAATATAATACTCCCCACTCTCTGCTGGGTAGCCTGGTTAAAACCTTGAATCACCATGTGCCCTTGCTACAAATTCTGGACATCCATTCCTATAGATTTCAACGATCTTAGAGGAAGAAAATTCAAGACTGATCCACCATCGATCATTATCAGATGGATGTGTATGTCGTTTAGAATCCCATCCATCATCAAAGGGTGGTTATGAGGCTTCATCCTTAGCTATAAATTTATGTCAGAAAAGGTGATTGAGATATCGTCAGGTAGAATTGCCGGATCAAGCTCAACCTGATCAACTTTGGCCTAAAATTCTTCAGGAGATGAGATAGCTTGTATCAAAGCGACCCAGAGTTCTTTTTAAAGTAAAAGGGAATCATGTTTGAGGTCATTTTCCATCACTTATATCCTCAGTTTGAATAAGGATAGAGCAATTCGTGATCTAGGTTCACAGATACTAAAAGGCCTGTGGACTTTGGAAGCCGTAAGTCAATAAGGCTTGATCCAGAAGTGAAATTTATGAGAGTCTCAGAATAATTCAAGAAGGTCCAAGATAGTGCCTAAGGGTCTCATAAGTACACTTACCAAGTTTCGTCACGATCCGACAAGTTTAAGGCAGCACAGACTACAAAACGGTTTCGAGAAATCCTGCCTCCATCATGCTGATAATGGACATTGAACTATAGCACCATTATCGGAGCATCAAATGGTCTCCATACCATCTCTATTGTATTCAAAACGTTTAAAATTCTTGGGTACCAATTTTTGATGCATTCAGATACTTCTAGAGCAAGTTATGCCCACACAACCTAAAAGGTGTAGGTGTTACACTATTACGATGCACCCTCGGTGAACCAATTTCCAGTAATGGAAACTGTGCTTCAAGATTTTGGGGGTAAACTTTCCATAGCCATATCTTCCTCATCCTGGGTCGGATCGAGTCCAAATTTTATAGGCATGTTCATCTCGACGACCCGGTCGATTTGATTTGTGACACGCATGATAACACAGCCGGAGCCGAGAGAAATCGAAGAGAGAATTTCGTCGGAAAACATCCAAAAGTAGCAGGAAATTTCCAGCAATACGTCTCCTCGATCAAATGACCATATCACGACGCTCGAGTGTCGGATTGTCCTCAAACCAAATGCATTACGAGGATGTGGTCAGAGGCTTCATCTGAGCCAAACCTTGCATCTGATGGATGGTCAGATTCAATGCACAATGAGTCCGAGATTGCCATAATTCTAGCCACCAGAATCCAAACTCATGCCAAAGTTTCTCAAATTGGAAAACGGTCGTCCAAGCACCAAATTGAGCCATTATTTTTGTATAATGATCATGACAATATGTTCAAAATTCTACAATGAAGAAACCCGAAAAAAACACTAAGAAATGGGCTGAATCTTAAATCTAATATTGCACATTTTCCCATAATTTGTCGCGTCATGATCGTGGCCCTAGAGTCCTATCCATGGTTCAAAAATGATATAAAAAAGATCGTCATCTCGATTCGATCAAGAAAAGAATATTCTTATGGCCAGATGAAGACCAGAAGGACTCTGAGCGGATCTCAAAATATTGTGAAGATTGCATGGCCATTACAGGGACCTATTTGGAATTTCACAGATTGTTGGTGCAGGGGCAAAATCATCATTTTGCCCCTTTTTTTTTAATTTATTTAATTTTAATTTCTATCAATTACGTTTGAAAATAATCATTCACACATGTAATCATTCACCCATGTTTGGGCCCTACTTCTACATAAGAACGTACCCTCTACATGTAAAATGACCCTCTTTTGATGAATTAAAAATTCCATTCTTGCTTGAGTCTTGAGTCACATTTGGAGTGAGAGAGAGGAGAGAAAATTTGGACAAGTACCCTTAAACCCTCAAGGTAACTCTCTCCCCTCCTCTCTCTTCTCGTCTTTCCCTCTTCTCTTCCTTCTACCTCATCTTTCTTTTTCTTCATTCTCTCTGTTCTTTCTCTCTCCTATTCCTTTGTTCTCTTGTACACGATAGCAGGCACTGTCGAGCATGACGTTCTCTCTCTCTTCTTTTTCTTTCTTCTTTTTCTCTCTTCTTTTTCTCTCTTCTTTCACTCTCTTCTTCTTTCTCATCTTTCCTTATTCTGTCGTGCATGGTAGCAGGCATTGCCGAGCATGACTTTCTCTCTCTCCTTTTTATCTCTTCTTTCCTTCTCTCCTTTCTTTATTCTATCGTGCATGACATCATGAACTGCCAGG
The DNA here is from genome assembly GCF_054954075.1 of Amborella trichopoda. NCBI lineage: Eukaryota > Viridiplantae > Streptophyta > Magnoliopsida > Amborellales > Amborellaceae > Amborella > Amborella trichopoda. The sequence continues at coordinate 28,891,284 of NC_142342.1, forward strand.
CACAAACTTCTCTCTCTTCTTTCTTTCTCCTGTCATGTGCGGTAGCATACATTGTCAAGCACGACCATCTTTGTCCCCTCTCTTTCTCTGCTCTCCTCTCTTCTTTCTCTCTCTTCTTTCACTCTCTTCTCTTTCTTCTCGCTCTTCTTTTTCCTTCTTCATTCTCTCTCTTCATTCTCTTTTCTTTCTATCTCTTGCCCCCTCTCCTCTATCCTTTTTCTTTCTCTGCTCCTTGCCTCTCTTTCCTTTTCTTTCCTCTCTCTTCTTCTTTCCTTTTCTCTCTCTTCTTCTTCCTCCCTTCTCTCTTCTTTCTTTATTCTATTGTGTGCGATAGCATTCACTGCCAAGCATGAATTTCTCTCTCCTCTCTCTTCTTTCCTCCTATCATGCACGATAGTGTGCATTGTCGAGCGTGACCCTCTCGCCCTTCTTTTTGTCGTGCACGACATTGTTAACTACTGAGCGTGATGTTCCTTTCTTCTCTCTCTGCTTGTCACGCACGACATTGCACACCGCCGAGCACGACGTTTCTTTTTTCTCTCTCTGTCGTGCGTGGCACTGCACATTATCGAGCAGGACGTTCCATTCTCCCTCTCTGTATGTTGCACAAGGTAGTACGCACTACCAAGTGTGACTTTTCTTTTATCTCTCCTCATGTCACATGCATCAGTGCTTCTCTCTCTCTCCCTTTTGTTTGACGAGAGGGCATTCTAAGTCTTGTGCTGCTGTGCAGATCTCGTCGTCGAGCAGTATATCCATTGCACCAGTTAAGTTATCATTCCTATCTAGTTTCCCCATCAGATCAGCCGCTACATCAGACCAGCCACCACGCCAGTCTTGCCGATCTGTCAGTTTTACTGTTAAGTAGTTTAGCCGTCGTGCTGGTCCAGTCACTGTGCCCATCTTGGTACCACGCCTGACTAGCCGTTGTACTGGTCTAGTCATCATATCAAACTTCTTTGCTCCCTTCTCTCTTCTTTTCTCTATTTTCTTCTTCTCTCATTCTTTTCGTCTCTTCTCTTTTGGAAGGTTTAGCGAGAGCCAAGCTAACCTTCACTCTCTCTTTTCCTTTTTCTCTCTCTAAAACAAATACTCTTATTCTTTCATTATCTCTGAAGTATTAGGTGAAAGACAAACCAATTTTCATCCCTCTTCTCCCCGTCTTCTTTTAAAAGTACATCTTTGTTGGAAGACATTTTTCTGCACCTTGGGTCCCTGATGCAAAATAAAAGAGTGGTCAATAAAGCGTGGAATACAGTGGAATTCCTGATAGTCTCAGAAATTCCCCAGAATGGGTTAGAATCTTCTTATGCACTTCAAAAAGCCACCTGCTAAGTTTCATCGCAATCCGACATGTCTAAGGTAGTGCAGACAAAGAAATAGTTTCAGAAAAATCAGCCTCTAACATCCTGAAACAGACACCGTAACTAGAACTCTATGTTTGATACGTTAAATGGCAGTGGGACCACCGTAATTGTATCGACATGATCGAAAACCCCTAAGGGTCGAGTTTCGGCTTAAACAAATGTTCTAGGACCAATTTATGGGTAAAACATTAAAAAGGGGTAAGCCATATGTTATTCCCATGCGGCCTCCCTACACCAATCTCCTCCATTAAAGGAGATTGGTTTGCACAATCATGAACAACAACTTTAGAGACTCATATCTCACTCGTTACGAGTCTAATCATGCTCAAATTTTGCGAGTGTGTTTGTCTCGTCTAGACGAGCATTTTGATATGTGACACGCCTCATGATGACATCCGAATAGGGAGAAAAACTAGAGAGAAGTTGGCGATTCGTGAAGACAATTACAGGAAAATCCGTAGTAGCACGACCCACCCAAGTGGCGTAGATACCCGCTTTAAATCTAGCAATTTTTGTGGTTTTCTTATACCCTTAGGATCAAAGTAGCCTAGTAAACCAAAAATCCATAAGTCACACAACTTACCTTGTGAGCCGGAACCATTCTCCCAGCCCAGAACCCAGCAAATGCCTGTTTTGACTTGAAATCTAGTAAACACATGGGTTTACAGAAAAAATCATTAAAAATAATAAAAAAATCAAATTTGACCTAAATTTTCTTTGAGAGCTTCACAAGAGGCTCAGGAAGACCAAAAAATTGACAACCATCAATTTGGACAAGTTTGGTTTGGACGACACGGGGAGTGTCTCCTAGGATGTCTCGCCCCAGTCATCCTGCAAATGCCCTATTTTACCAAAACAATCATTAAAAATAGTAAGAAATTTGTTTTGACCAAATTGTTTTACGGTAGATTCACAAGAGGTTAAAGAATACACTTGAAAAGAAAAATTTCAATCTGGGCAAGTTTTAGTTTGGGCGATAAGGGGAATGCCGCCAAGACTCGTGCTGTCCATCCTTGAGCGACACGACCCGTGCCGCCCAGACCCATTTTTTCCCAACTGCATTTTTATCATTTTTCGTGCTTTAAGGTTATCTTATGGGTGGTTTGGCCACGTGATGCCATTCACATTGGTCAAATTCGTATTTTAAATAATTAAAGATTGGTTTGATCAAGAGATTTGTTGATTACGTGATAACTCTGCCCCAACATATCCCTCGTTCAGATGAACTCACTTTGGGTGGCTATAAAAGGATGAAAAACTAGAGGGTTGAGGGAAGGGACGAGACTTTTTGAAACTTTAGGTAGAAAGAGAAACCCTAGGAGAGTAGAGAGACCTTCCTTGAAACCCTCATCTTAAGCCTAAGTAAACCTAGACTTAGGGCAAAACAACCCTAGATTTAAACCATTTCTAGGGCACAACCACCCTACTACTACCAGAGACTAGCTGATCGACATCTGGACAACAAGGGCAAAAGAAAGCGATTATGATACGGGTGAGCCCTCGAACTCGAGAAGCTCGGGTCATCCGGCCTTGTTTGATATTTTCTTTTCTTTCATTTCCTATTTTCTTTTACTGTATTTATTTTATTTTGATATGGCTTTGATTCATTCTGATGGAAAATTGTGTTTTGAGATGCTTCGGATCACGCTGGCTCCACCACAGATTTGAGAGCAGATCTGCTCGTTTTTAGGCAGATCTGATCTCATATCTGAATTTGATTGTTCCCACTTTCTCTGCCTTTGCTTTTTCATTTATTTTTATCAGTTGAAAGTGTCACATCTGAGAGATCTACAACGTTAGATCGTTCGATTCTGCGCTATAAACAGTTTGACGCCCATCGTGGGGTGCCAAACTGTTTATAGCGCAGAATTGAGCGATTTAACGATGTAGATTTGATCTCAGATCTAAATTCGATTGTTTTAAATTTCTCTACTAGTTATTTTTCATTTATTTTTATCAGTTGAAAGTGTCAGATATGAAAGATCGACATCGTTAGATTGCTCGATTCTGTGCTACAAACAAGTAGCCATATCACGACGCTTGTGGACTTGATCGACATAAAACTAATTCTGTCGTGTGAATAAGGTACGAGGTTATGACTCGTCCAAACCCTGCACGTGATGAATGGTTAGATTTGGCACACAAAGGCATCAAAGTTGCTGCAGATTTCGGTAGCTGGATTCCAAATTCCGGCTAAAAACCCAAGATGGCAAAACCTTCGTCTAGGCACAAAATCGAGTTGTGTTTGTTGCAACACGATCGTGACAGCATGCTCAGTGCAATTCAGTGAAGAAATCATGAAAAAAAATCAAGAAACAAGGGCACTATCGATCGAAAGTTTCCAAGATTCGTGCAAATTTGGAGACACATGATCGTGGCTTAAAAATGCGATCTGTGGTTCGAAGTTGGTACCAAATTGATCGTCATGCCGAGCCCAATGAGAAGTAATCATCTTTTTTCCAAATGGACATCGGAGCAATGTCGAATTACCCATGGAAGACCATGCATGTTTTAGGGCAGTAGCAGGGACTGTTTTGGAATTTTGTGTATTGTTGAGCAGGGGTAAAACTGTCATTTTGCACCTATTTTTAAATTTTATTTTAATTCAATTAAATTGTAATTATCATCAATTAGGTTAAATTTTTGCAATCCACCCATGTTTTGGGCCCAATTCTATAAATACATGCTAAACCTAATTATAAGGGGTTTCGATTTCATGAATAAAATTTGAGAGTTTTACATTGAAATTGTGGGCACATCCAAGAGAGAGAGGAGAGAGAAAAAATAATTTGGTACCTTTTGGTGAAGGTAACTTTCTCTCTCCTCTCCTCTTTCTCTCCTCTCCTCTTCTGTCTCTCTCTCCTCTTCCATTCTCTTTATCTCTTGCCTCTCTGCCTCAAACACACACGACAGTAACCTTCATCGTGCATGTCTCTCTTTATTTCTCTCTCTTCTTCAGTCTTTGTTTCCCCTCCTCTGTCTGTCTCTCTCTCCTCTCTCAGCGCACATGACAGTAGGCCATCGTCGTGTGTGTCTATCTTCCCCTTCTTTCTTATATTTTCTCTGCTTTCTTTCCTTACTCATCCTCCTTTATGTTCTAATCCTTCCTCTCTCCTTCCTAATCTTCTTTCTTCCCTCTCTTTCTCTCACTTCTTTCCTTCCTTTCTCTTTCCTAATCTCTCTCTTCTTTCTTTCTTCTTGTCCTTTTCTTTCTCTCTTTTCTCCACTCATGCACGACGGTGCCTATTGCCAGGCATGACGTCCTCCATCTCCTGAAACATGTGCAGTGAGCTGGGTCTTAACCCGAGTGGTGGGTCGGGCCTTTGTCCAAGTTCCTCTTACCCCATGTTGCACACGTCGACACTCATCGTCATGCACGACATTCCTTTGCGTAATCTCTGACAAGGATATTGAATCGGACCCTTTCTCGAGTGACGGGTCGGGTCGTGTAGGAGTCCCTTCTGACATGCCCGATGATGCTTATCACCGCGCGTGTCATTTTCTTTTCTCTTCTTTCTCTTGTCACTATTCCTTGTCATGAACGGTGGAACCTATCGTTGTCCATGTTCTTTCTTACTCGCGCTCCCCTGTCATGGATGGTGGAACCTATCGCCGTCCATATTCTCGCTTCCTCTCTCTCTCCTATCATGAACGGTGGAACCCCATCGTCGTTCATGTTCTTTCTCTTTTCTCTCTCTTATCATGGATGGCAGAACGTATCACCATCCATGTCCTTTCTTCCTCTCTCTCTCTCCTATCATAGATGGCGAAACCCCATCGTTGTCCATGTTCTTTCTTTCTCTTATCTCTCTCTTGTCATGGACGGCAGAACCAATCGTCATCCATGTTCTCCTTCCCTTTCTCTCTCCTCTGTCATGGATGATGGAACCCATCGCCATCCATGTTTTCTGTTTTTTCTCTCTCCCTTTCCTATCATGGACGGAGGAATCCCATCGTCGTCCATACTTTTGTTTTTGTTCTCTCTCCTTGGTCATGAACAGCAAGACCTCTTCGCTGTCCATGCATCCTTCCCTTTCCTTCTCCTCTGTCATGGACGGTGGACCCCTATCGTCGTCCATGTTTCTCTTCCTTCATCTCTCCTTTTGTTCTCTTCTTTCTCTCTCTTCTCCCTTCTCTCTTCCTTCATCTCTCTTTCTTCTCTCTTCTTCCTTCTCTCTTCCTTCATCTCTCTTTCTTCTCTCTTCTTCCTTCTCTCTTCCTTCATCTCTCTTTCTTCTCTCTTCTTTCTCTTTCTTCGCCCTTCTCTCTATACTTTCTTCTCTCTTCTCTTTATTCTTTCTCTCTCTTTTTCCCTCTCTCTTCTCCCTTCTCCCTTCTCCCTCTTCTTTCTTCTATCTCTTTTTTCTTCTTTTTCCCTCTTCTTTCTTCTATCTCCTTGCTCTTTCCTTCTCTCTTTTTCCGTTCTCTCTCTTCCCTCCTTCTCTTCTGTTCCTTTCTTCTTCTTTGCTCTTATCCTCTCCTCTATTCCCTTCTTCTCTTCTTCTTCTCTTTCTTATGTCTTCTCTCTTAATCTGTCATCTTTTTCTCTCTCTTCTCTTCTCCTTTTTTTTTTCCTCTTCTTTCTCTTTCTTTCTTCTCTCTTATCTCTTCTTCCTTTCTCTTATCTTCTCCTTCTCTCTTTTTTCGTTCTCTCTCTTCCCTCTCTTTCTCTCTCTTTTTCTTCTTCCTCTCGTTTCACCAAGGGAGGCTAAATTTAGCACTACCATAGTAGTCTCGTCGTCGAGCAGTATTACCGCCTTGTCATTTTGAGTTATCATCCTCGTCTTGCTGCCACGTCGGTCCCCCTCAAGCAAGTTCTTGAGGCTACGATGGCCAATTTTGTGCGGCATCACTTCATATACTGGTTTGGGGTACCTGACTGGATTATATCTGACAAAGGACCTCAATTCAGAGGTCATCACATTGATGGCTTGGTCATCACATTGACCGGATTATATCTGACAACGGACATCAATCCTTGAGCGAACGACTTAGCTGAGGCTTTCAATAAAACCTTTTCCAGTGTTTTAAGGAGGTCAGTATCAAAGATAAAAAAGAACTAGCAAGAGAAGCTTCTTGAAGCACTGTGGGCCTATTGAGCCATCACACGAAATGTCATTGTTTGCCCTCCCTATTCTCTAGTCTATGAGGGAAGTAGTTTTGCCCTTTGAGATTCAACTCCCCTCTCTATGTGTCTCCATACGTCAAGGACTAACTGAAGACGAGAGAGTCAGACTTCGTTATCAAGAATTGGATGCACTTGACAAAAAGAATCTTGTAGCTCAGAAAAATCTCGAACTCAACCAGGGGAGAATGAAGAGGGCCTTTGACAAGTAAGTCAAAGTCTGCTCATTCGCCCCGTGGGGATCTGGTTCTTGCCGTCAAAAGGTCGATCATTATGCATGGGCGGCGCAAAGGGAAGTTTGAACCTAAATGGGAAGGAGCCTTTATAGTCAAGAAAGTCTTGCCAAATGGGGTTTACATATTGACACATCTTGATGGAGAGGAGGCGATTGCCCCCATCAATGGGCGATACTTACAGAAGTATTATCCTTGATATGTGGCAAAAAGGAAGTAAGGATGAAACTAAGGAAAAGAGGAAGGGAAACAAAAGAATAAATATAGTTCAAATAAAGTTTAACTCTTTTTATTGCATTAGAAGAAATTACAAGCATTATCAAGCATTGCTCTTGAGCTATTAGGGAGATTACAAATGTACATTATCAAGCATTGCTCTTGCATCTGAGGAAAAGAGGACGTTATAGTCCAAAAAAATTACCCTTACATTAGGTGCAGAGAGAGCAGTTGATCCTAGCGCAGCTCTTGCATTCGAGGAAAAGACGAGCGTTTCAGTATCGGCACGCCTCATGACGACGCTCGAGCGAAAAGAAAAGCAAGAGAGAAGTTGCTAATCCGTGAAGAAAGTGCAGGAAAATCAACAGCGTCGTGCCTCGCTTGCGTAACCAAATCACGGTGCTCGCAAATCCGATCGATGTGAAACTTGTTCCATCGCGTGCATAAGGTCCATGCCTATTACTGGTTCTAATCTCGTACATGATGAACGGTCAGATTCCTTACATGAAGCCATGAAGTGGCTCCAAATCCCAGTGCGAAATTTTAGATTCTGACCAAAACTCCATCATTGCGAAATCTTCGTCCGGACACGGAATCGAGCTGTGTTTATTGCCACATGATTGTGACGGCATGGATTAGTGTGATCCAACAAAAAAATCACAGAAAAACATCAAGGAACGAGCAAACTATCGATCCGAAATTTCTAGATTCATCGAAATTTCAAGTCACATGATCATGGCCTAAAAACAAGATCCATGGCGCGAAGTTGGTATCAAATCGCTCGCCATGCCGAGCCATAGAAGAAAGCAATCATCTTTCAATCAAACGGGCATCAGAACAACCGCAGATCATCTATAAAAAATTACACACATTCTAGGGTAGCACAGGGACTTTTTTCAAATTCCCCAAATTGTTAGGAAAGGGCAAATCTATCATTTTGCACCCTATTTTTCTATTTATTTTAATTTAGTTAAATCTTAATTTCCAGCAATTAAGTTTAATTTTGATCAATCCACCCATGTTTGGGAACAATTCTATATATGCCATAGACTACCATTATACGTAGACCGTTGATTCATTCACCAAGGATAACTTTTCTTAATAAAATTTCTCTTTCTTCTCATTGTTGGGTCACGTTTGGAGAGAGAGAGAGAAAGGAGAGAGAAAATTTTGGATCAGTATCCCTAAGCTCAAAGAAAATCTTCGCTCTCTTCTTTTTTTTTTTTTTCTTCTTCTTCTTCTTCGTCTGAGCTTCTTTCTAAGGCCATGCACGACAGTGGCAGTTCCATGCTTGCCACTTTCCTTCTTCCCTTTCGGTGGTTTCACTGGTCGCACATGGCGATGGCAGTATCATGCGGGAGCTCCTTTCTTCTTCCTTTTCATTGTCCCTATCTTTCAGCATGGTTTGCAGACATCGATGCTCATTGTCGACTGCAAATGCGTTCTCGACGCCTCAGCGGGGAGCATAGACGATGAAGCCCATTGTCGCTTGTAGGTATCTCATCCTATTGCGTGCCTATCACAGACTACGATGCCTATCACAGTCTGCAAGCCTTCTTCATGCGCTCGGTTCTTATCGTCGTCCGAGAACTTTCATCCTGCGCTCGGTGCTGTCTGCGATCTTTCTTCATGCGCTTAGTGCCTATCGCCGTCCACAACCTTCCTTTGTGCGCTCGGTGCCTATCATCCTACACAGGCTTCTCTCTGCATCTCACGACCATCGTCGTGTTCTTCACAAGAAGTTATCACCGTCTATGAAGGGACGAGCTGCCTACTTGCGTTGCCCACGACGTTGCCTAACGCTGCCTGAAGTTCACTGCTTACCCCCTTTTGCTGTGAACAGCAGTGTTCAGCACGGTCGGAGTGTCCTCCCTTTGCCGTCTCGTGCCTTCTCTTCATTCTCTTCCCTTATCACTTCGTTGAGGGTAGACTCGATCTAGCGTTGCCATAACAGTCTGGCTGTCAGGCAGTATTGCCCTCATGCTAGTCTTGAGTACCATGCTCGCCTTGTGCCACGTAAGATTAGGATAGTCATATCGACTTTGGTTTCGAGTAGTACTGTCATCGTGTCGGTCTGAGTTACCGTGCCCATCTTGCTACCACTCCGAGTCGGTCGTTGCACTGGTCCAGCTATCATGCTAGTCCCGTCTCCTTGTCAGGTCCCCTCTTCTTTTCTCCTCTCATTCAAACCCTCTTCTTTTCATCACCCTAACTTCTCACCTTCTCATCCATATGAAGGTGCATTGCCCTAAGACAAGTGTGGATCCTTCGGCCCACTTGTCTTGCAAATTAACCATAGTAGTCTTCTGCAAAAAACAAAGAGATAGCAGGTCAAGGGCGGCAATTCTGAACGATCTGAAGTAGCTGGGGACTTTCCTTCGTGATCTAAGAGGGTGCCAGCATGAGTCAGCCTGAGTAAGTCACGGAATAAGGTGAGGTTGATCCCCACCTCACATTTAAAATTCCTCTCTCATTAGTTGGACACCTACCCTTGTTCAGTGAATGAGGTTCCCAGAAGAGCGATCTCAGGTCCCGGGTCTTCCGAACCCAAGACAAGTGTCACCCAATCACCTAGATCTGGGGAGGCGAGATCGACCTAACCAACTTGGCAACTCCACTAGGGAAGCGAGGTGCTCAAGCCTCCTTCCCTACACTCTTTCCGAGTGAGGACTCACAGTCCGGCTCCCAGGTGCTTTCCTGGATTGGTGCAAGAAGGGACTTAAAGGTCACTGACTCCCCGCTTCTTCGCCTTGGTGGACCCTCTACCAAGGCCCTTGCATTGGTAGCACATCCGCTGTCGCACACAACACGCACCCTGCTACTGGTAAATCCCTTTCTAGTCATATTGCTGAGGTACATCGGAAGGCTGCCCTATCCACTCTCGCGAAAGGCAAGCAAGTTGCCATTGCTTCTGAGGGTCGCCGTAGGGCTACCCTCCGAACTCCTTCACTACCCCGAACCTCAACACCCGGAGGCTCGGCACACAGAGGCGAAGATCCTGCGGTATCCACCCCATGCACACACCTAAAGGATCATGGTCCATCCATTCACACACCTCGGGGTAACTTTCATGCTCCCTCATACTTGCGTTCAGGGCTAGGCCTTCTCTGGCTGAACCCTGCGCACGCCATGCATCCCACAGCTCAGGGCTGCGCCAGTTCTGCTTCAGCTGGAGCACATGATGGTCGACCACTTCGTTCTCCTACTCACCACACAAAACTTCACCTTGAGAGAGATAGGTTCCTACACGGTCGCTCACAGACACAAGCTCGTGGGTCTCGACCTCTCAAGGTCGAACCAGTTAAGCAAGGCCGAGCTGACCTCCAAGTCACACAGACGGCTAACTCTAAAAGTGAAAACGCACCTACTTTGCAGGTTCCTGCCCGATCCCGACTCAGGAGGAATCATGAACCACCTCTTTCTTCTATCACTCTTCCTTCATCAGGCAAGCACCTCGAGACCTGGTACTCAAAGGTTTTTCCTAAGAGTACCAACTTGAATCAGCCGCCCCAGATCAGGCTTGCACCAAGGCCTCACAAGGGAATCCGAGGCAATGGCCTGATGTCAGACAGAAGCCTGCAGCCTCCAAGGCAGCAACCCAAGTTGCCTTCTGTCCTTGGACCCCACTCCCTGCTCCAATTAACAGACACAACCCTCTCATGCTTAAGAAAAGTGGGGAAGTGTAAATCTCAGGCCAGGTTCTGGGGTGGAGTCCATAGCAGCCTCAATATTAAGCAGAAGAGAGGCATGTAGATCCTGACCAGAGAAACCATTAAGGCAGTTGAGATCACCACCCTTGGTGACCTCCTTCTTCATAATCCCTTCTTTCGGCTGTGGATCTCAGAGCCTGAGCAAGTTTATGAATATTGCTCGATGATCATTGCCAAGAAGCCATGGTCCCAAGACCGTCAAGAACCGGTCCTCACACGGTCAGCGTACAAGGCTCGAGTCCGGTAGGGGCATGCTAAGCCTCTGCAGTTTGACTTGCCACACACGACTCGCCAACCCCGGCAGTCCACTACTCCATCTAGCTTTGACCCTCCAAAAGGAATGGTCAGTGTCATGGTGATCAACGAGTCAGACGACACCCAAGAAGAGCGGATCAACAGGTTCAAGGTAATGATGCAGTCCATCCTAAAAAAGATGGAGCGCCTAGAAGCCTCTAGGACCCCTTCTTCTCACCATGAGACCGATCCCCTGTCTGGTGAAGACACATTCCCAGGTAAACTCCCCCACCGGTCTCCCAGGACAGCTCTCCTTCTCGCGGGGTTTCCCGAACCCACATAGATGCCATGGTGGCTCATAGCCTCAAGAACAAGGTCTCAAGCAGGCAAGAGGCACAGCTTTACCAAAAGTCGTACCCCTCGTACATCGACCAAGTGTTGTTTCCCCCAAACTACCAACAAGGGAATCTCCCCCTGTTCAACGGTACTATGTCCCTCACCAGCAAGCAGCTTATGGAGAGACGATAAAGAACGGGTGACTCCTCCTCCGTCGGTTCGTCGAGACTCTTGAAGAGCCAGCCTTCCAGTGGTATGCTCGGCTATCTCCAAACTCGGTGCACACTGGGTAGGAAATGGAACAGTTGTTTTACTAACGCTTCTATGAAGTCCAAAGGAACAGAGCAACCATTGAGCTCCTCACTTTGACTCAAGACCCTGGTGAGCCAATTGGCAAGTTCATCACCCGGTGGAGAGAGCTGGCAACCTTTCATGCCACTCCCATGACTGAAAAAGAAGATGTCCAAACCTGCATACAAAATATGCTTCCCGAGATCACCCTGCATGTCGAGGCCTCCAATCCACCCTCCATGTCAGAGCTCATCTCTAAAGCAGTTCCTATTGTTGGTCTATCCAAGCACCATGGCGGATCTTGCCAGCAACCCTTCGGCTCGAGTTCTTGCTCCAACAGTCGGAGCAATCAGAAAAAAGTCATGATCAGTGTGGCCATCACCGTGACTGACACTAACAAGTCCCCCCCCAAACCTTGTACCTGTCTAAGGCACAAACGCCTCAGGCCAGGGGCAAGCAGCAATTCTGTAACAGAGCCCTGCTCCCAAAAATATTCCTCAAGGTGACTACTGGATCCTGCACTAGAACAAGGTGCATCCTTTTGACAAGCAGTGGGTTCATGCACTGCCTCGACTATTACTGGAGAAAAACATGATCCAGCTACCAATGGTCAACTCTAAAGAACAAGCTGGACAGAAGGCACACGAGAGGTACTGTTCCTATCACAGGACCCTGGTGAGCCAGTTGGTAAGTCATCGCTCAATGGAGAGAGCTAGCAACCTTTCATGGCATTCCCATGACTAAAAACAAAGATGTCAAGACCTGCATATGAAATATGCTTCTCGAGGTCGCCCTGCATGGCGAGGCCTTCAATCCACCCTCCATGTCGGAGCTCGTCACTAAAGCAGTTCATATAGAGGGTCCATCCAAGTACCATGGTGGATCTTGCCAGCAACCCTCCGGCTCAAATTCTCTCTCCAACAGTCGGGGCAACCAGTAAGTAGCGGTGATTTGTGCGGCCGTTACCGTGACTGACACTAACAAAGCCACCCCTCAAACCTTGGACCTCTCCAAGGCACAGACGCCTCAAGCCGGGTCAAGCAGCAGTCCTATAACAGGGCTCTGCCTCCCAAAAATATTAATCAAGGTGACTACTGGATCCCGCACCAGAACAAGATGTATCCTTTTGACAAGGAGCCGGTTCCTGCACTGCTTCAATTATTACTGGAGAAAAACATGATCCAGCTATCAGAGGTTAACACTAAAGAACAAGCTAGACAGGAAACACATGAGAGGTATTGTGTCTATCACAAGACCCTGGTGAGCCAGTTGGCAAGTTCATCGCCCGATGGAGAGAGCTGGCAACCTTTCAATGCCACTCTCAAGACTAACAATGAAGATGTCCAGACCTGCATACAAAATATGCTTCCCGAGATTGCTTTGCATGTGGAGGCCTCCAATCTACCCTTCACGTTAGAGCTCATATCTAAAGTAGCTCGTATTGAGGGTCTATCCAAGCACCATGGCAGATCTTGCCAGCAACCCTCCAGCTCGAATTTTCGCTGCAACAGTCGAGGTAACCAGCAAAAAGCAATGACCAGTGCAGTCGTCACTGTGGTTGACATTAACAAAGCCACCCCTCAAACCTTGGATCTCTCCAAGGCACAAACGGCTCAAGCCGAGGGCAAGCAGCAGCCCTATAACAGAGCCCCGCCTCCCAAAAATTTTAATCGAGACGACTACTGGATCCCGTACCAGAACAAGGTGTATCCTTTTGACAAGGAGTGGGTTCCTACATTGCTTCGACTGTTACTGGAGATAGACATGATCCCGCTTCCAATGGTCAACTCTAAAGAACAAGCTGGACAGGAGAAACATGAGAGGTACTGTGCCTATCACAAGAAAGTAGGCCACCCCACTTAGGACTATTATAACCTCAAAGACACTATCGAAACCCTTATTAATAAGGGTCAGATAAAGCTCAAAGAGTTAAAGAAAGTGTTCGGGGCAGCTAAGGCTTCCCACATTGTGACAATCCAAGAAGATGATGGGGCACCTGCTATCCTCCGTGCACTATTTTCCATAATGCTTGAAGAGGGACATATCACGCCAAAGCCGACAAGGCAGCCCAAGTTCCTGCCTCTAGGAACTGAGAACCTTTAGTGCTCGTATCACCTGATACGAGGCCATGACTTGAGTGAATGCACTGGCTTCCATGAGCTCTTGGCAAGGAAGATGCAGCAATGCTAAGAAGTTCATGATAACCCAGAAAGACACCCTCAAGTCCCTCTTCCACTAGTGTAGGAAGAACTCCTGACACAAGCCCCGGTAAGCTCTGAGCAAGACTCTCTGCAAGCCCTCTTCGAGGCAATGCTCGAACAGATTCTTGTCAGTCTCAAGCCTGCCAGGCAGCCTAAGCGTCTTGCCCAGGTTACATAAATTCTCTGGTGCCCATATCACCAAGTATGGGGCCACAAGATGAAAGAATGCTCTGGGTTTGAAGCCGTAGTTGCTGAGAAGGTATAAAAAGGCCACGTTGTTTGTGCCATCCTCTCAGAACATTTCCAAGATGTCTCTCCCATCTAAGAGGAAATCCCACTACATGTCCCTTATGAGTATACCTTGGACCCTTCATAACCCTCGACTTCTCAGCCCTAGAAAGTCTACAATGGACGAAGTAGACTCAAGTCCCTGAAGCATGAGGCAATCCACCAAGAAAGCGTTACGCATTAGCCCAATGGGATGAACGAATCCACTCCTCAGGGACCAAAAGGAGACGAGCACCCAGGTCCACTCGCCGAAGGAATCATCTTCCTCAACCACCAGTCGAGGAAGAATTTCTTAGGGCCCTTCCTCCACTGCCAACTTAACAGGACTTCATCCTAGGCACAGCTTGCCTTATCCTGTTGTCCATTCAGGTGGATGTCGCTAAGTCATCAACAGCTCAGGAATCGTCCAATATGGGTGACGATTCTGAAAGCACCCCGCAGACCTAAAATACCCCCTGCGCACATCCAATTCTGACGACGATGTAAAAAGCTGCCTAGAGCATTCGAACTCTTATTCTCTTCCCTCATCTTCTATTTCTTCCATAGTTGTAGCTGGGCAGTACCTGGACTTTGACGCTCTAAATAGAAATCTCGAAGGCACCAATCTTAGCAGGTAGCAGCGGATGCGCCTACGAAAGATGTTGGCCCAAGTGACAGGATTCTTAACAATCGCCGATGCCCTGGTAGCCCAAGCCAAGGCCGAGCCATCTTCAAGCTCCTATTCCCACGAGGCCTATCACATGATTCAATTTCATGAAGCGTCACCTTGCTCTAAGAAAATACCGAGTGACCCCAGTCACGAGGTCATGGACCCTTTCATTGCTTGGTCTTGCTGGGGACCAGAAATCGTCTCTCACACTGGGCCCCTCCTAGAATCAGAAATGTCAAGATCATGTGTCTCTGCACTCGAGATTCATGAGAAGCATCCTGAATCCCCAGACGAAGAGTTACAAGAGACTCTGGAAGAGTGGGAAGAAGGTGGTCATGCCACAACTAACGAGCTTGAAGAGATAAACTTAGGGGATGAGGCTGACATAAGGCCAACTTTCATCTCGACAAAAATGTCCCCAGAAGAGAAAGAAAGTTATATTTCCCTCCTTCGAGCAAATCGGGACGTCTTCGCCTAGCATTATCATGAAATACCTAGTCTAGACCCTCAAGTCGATGTCCATCGTCTTGGTATTGATCCGACCGTCAAACCCTTAAAGCAAAAATCAAGAAGGTTTAGACCCAACCTCAAGATGCAGATCGATGCTGAGGTGAATAAGCTTTGACATGCTGAATTCATACGCGAAGTCAAATACATAAGATGGCTGGCAAATGTTGTCTCAGTCAAGAAGAAAATGGCGAAATCAGGGTCTGTATTGACTTTCGTGACTTGAGCACTGCCTGCCCTAAGGATGACTTCCTCATGTTGATCACCGAGATGCTTGTCGATTCCACGGGTCATTGCAAGATCTTTTCCTTTGTGAATGGGTATTCTAACTATAATCAAATCAGGATGGCATTAGAAGATGAGGAGGCCACTCCGTTCTTGACCCCAAAAGGTATATTTTTCTATATTGTGATGCCTTTCGGGTTAAAAAATGCAGGTGCCATGTACCAACATGCCATGACAACAATCTTCAAGGATATGATCCACAAGGAGGTCGGGTGTTATGTGGATGACTTGGCGGTGAAATCTAAAACAAAAGACGCTCACATATAAGACCTTAAAAAGGTATTTGAAAAGCTGCGGTGTCATCAACTCAAGATGAACCCCTTGAAATGCACCTTTGGCATATGCTCAGGAAAATTCTTGGGGTTTATCGGGAGGTATTATGGGCTGGAGATTGAGCCCGTCAAAATCAAGGCAATTCAGGACATGCCACCGCTTACAACCCTGCATGCACTGCAATCACTCCAAGGACAATTGGCCTACATTTGAAGGTTCATCTCACACCTTTCAGGGCAATGCATGCCCTTTTCACACTTCCTGAGGAAGGACACTCCCTTCCTATGGGATGAGGTGTACCAAGCTGCACTCGATGACATCAAGAAGTATTTGTTAAATCCACCAGTGCTCTCTATGCCAGTGTTAAGAAGGCCTCTCATTCTATATGTGACTGCTCTTGATGAGTCACTCATGGCACTCCTAACGCGGAACAATGACGGGGGGAAAGAGACAGCACTCTATTATCTCAGCCACAGGATGCAGGGAGTCGAGAAGAATTACCCTCCCATTGACAAGATGTGCCTAGCCTTGATCTTCGCAGTACAGAAGCTCCGCCATTACTTGCTCGGTCACGAGTTCAAACTAATCTCGAAGGCGGACCTGGTCAAGTTCCTTATGACCTGACCATGCCTATCAGGATGCCTGGCCAAGTGGGGATTATTGTTGATGGAGTTCGACATCGTGTACGTACCATAGAAGGCGTTCAAAAGTCAAGCCTTAGCAAACTTTCTCACAGTTCACCCAGTCCCTTCGGAATCTCCCCTGTTAAGTGATTGCCGGAGTCGTGTTCCTAACTCCCAACGGCGGAATGATTCCTTTATCCTTCTCACTTGTAGAGGAATTTTCTCATAAGGAAGCTGAATATCAAGCCCTCATAATCGGATTGGAGATCGCCTGGGAGCTAGATCGAGAACAGCTAAACATCTTTGGTGACTCTGAGCTGGTCATCTGGCAACTTAAAGGGATTTATGACGTGAGGAAGGATACTCTCAATCCTTATCATGACACGGCCAAATATTATATGGCCCAATTCAATGATTTCTCCCTAAGTCATATCCGTATAAGGCTAAACTCGTAGGCTGATGTACTCTCAAAGCTCAGTGCTACCATTTAATTGTCTTCATCGGGGCCAACGTCTGTTTGTGGAATAGAATGGAGACATGTCAACTTGAGAACCGAAGTTGATGCGGATGAAGAGGGAGATGTCTTCCCTAAATTCCCACCTTATCTGTTCGGAGCACTCTACCCTGCCAAGGATGTCATTAAGACTGAGCATGAAATGTCTCGAGGAAAAGAATCCAAAGCTGAGAAGTAGGAGCCTGAATTCTTCGACCCGAAGTGTGCAGAGGTAGAATAAGTAGAAGACTGGAGGGAGCCTATCATGAATTTCAAAAGCATGGAAGGCTGCCTGAGGATCGGGCGGAACACAATGGTATACGATGGATGTCTACTAAGTACACCCTTCTCTATGGGGATGTTCTCTTTCGTCAATCATTTCACGGAATGCGTCGATACACAAGAAGCAAGCAAAGTACTCGAAGAAGTGCGTTCAGGGATCTGTAGGTTTCATCAGTCCGGCCCTAAGCTCTACGAACGCATATGCAGACTTGGCTATTATTGGCCTTCAATGGTGGTTGATGCCCAAATTTATGCTAACAGATGTCAGGCGTGACAAATTCACTCAAGCCTCATTCATCAGCCCTCGGAGCCTCTCCATTCTACAGTAACATCATGGCCCTTTTCTCATTGGGGTATGGATATTGTAAGACCCATCGCCCCTCCTTCTACCTTGGGTCATGCCTTCATTCCAGCAGCAAAAGATTACTTTTCCAAGTGGGCTGAAGCGGTCCCCCTCAAGCAGGTTCCAGGGACCACTGTGGCCAACTTCATGCGTCACCACGTCATCTACCGGTTCGAGATTTTGGACCAAATAATCTCTAACAATGGCCCTCAGTTCAGATGCTATCACATTGATCTCCTAGTCATCTAGCTCGGTTTCGAGTGGGAATACTCGACCAAGTACTAGCCTCGAGCCAACGGTTTAGCTGAGGAATTCAACATGTCTGGTGCTCTGGAAGTCAGTTTCGAAGTCAAGGAATAATTGGCATGAGAAACTGCCTGAAGCTTTGTGGGCCTATCGCACCACCACTCGCAATGCTATGAACTCTACCCCTTATTCCCTGGTCTATGGAGGTGAGGCGGTTTTACCGCTCAATGTTCAAATACCTTCATTCTGTGTCCCTATACATCAGGGGCTAACCGAAGATGAGAGGGTCAAGTTCCGTTATCAAGAGTTGGATGCCGTTGATGAAAAGGGACTAGAGGCCCAGCAGAACCTCAAGCTCAATCAGGGGAGAATGAAGAGAGCTTTTGACAAATCTATCAAGGTTGGCTCCTTCAACAATGAAGATCTAGTCTTAGCAATCAATAGACCGATTTTCATGCATGGGTGCCGTAAAGGAAAGTTCGAACTCAAGTGGGAAGGTCCATTCATAGTAAAAAAGGGTCACACCAAAGGGGGTCTATATATTGACAAACTCAGATGGAGGAGAGACGATGCGCGGTATCAATGGGCCATACTTAAAGAAGTATTGTCCTTGATATGTCCCTAAAATACGGCGCATGCAGTAAAAAGAAGGAAATGGAAAAGAAGAACATTAAGCTGGCTGAAAAGAAGTTCATTTCTTTCATTGCATTATAAAAGGTTACAAGATACAATCAAAAGCCCATTATTAGGGAAGTTACAAAGCTCTTGCATCTGAGGATAAGATGATGGTTACAGGCCAAACGAAACGCCCTCATCATAAAGAAGAAGCAAAACCACTTGGAAATCAGCTTCAACTCATCTACCGGGTGTTCTCAAAGAGGATGGTTACAGGACAAAAGAAGAAGACAGCCATTTTTGAGTTAGCTTCAATCCATCTGACATACAAAGCAGACTTCTCTTTCAAGGAGTTGGCCCATGATGGATTCCCTTCCTCCAAAGAAACATGAACTTCATTGTTGTAATGGAGGACTTGGCTTCCAATAGACCACAATAACCGAGCCTCTTCATTTGCCATCACTCTTGGCCCTCACAAGGCATCACCGTCCATGGTCATTGTCACACGCAACTCAATACCATGCGTGATCATCGTCGCGTGTGACTTAACGTCATAGGTGACAACTACCAGGCGCAGCTCAACGCCATGTGCTACCATCATCATAAGTAGGCCAACACCGTGTGAGACCATTGCCGCGAGCGGCATGCTCCTGATGGCTATCGCTGTGCGCAGCTTAGAGACACGTGAAGGCAGCGCTGCATGAGACTTAATATCACGCATGCCCTTGCGGTGCCCCAGTTCCCACTGTTCCCAATTCCTAGGAGGCATTAACTCCCATGCCTCTTCCGTTTCTCCAACCGTCCCTCCTCCCCGACGGTCTTCCTTCTCACAACCTTTCACCTCCCTGCAACCATTTAGACCTCGTCGAAAACTCCCTTTGTCAGCCGAGAATCCCTTTGACCCTATTATTTCCCTTATCGACTGTTGAGAATATCGAAAGAACCACCGAAATTCCCAGAAAGCTTCCTTGAGACCCTGCGGGTTTCCCTTCTCCCTTCTTTTGCACTCCGTGACTCACCGAAATTTCAATGTGCTTCCAGTGAGCCCATTATTGCTCCTCCTTTTTCTTTTCCGATAACTAAAGGACCGTCAAAGGCCCTTGACCCTTATGTAAACTGCTCGTAATCGGGGAACTACTGAAAAAACACTGAAACTCCAGCAAAGAACCACTGCGACTCTCGCAGCATCACCAAAAAAGTCTCAGTGAAACTCTGCGAAGCTCCCTCTTCTCTGCTTAGAGAGCCTTGGCTCTCGTTGAAAACATCTGCAAGCATGTTGCGAAGGTCGACAACCTGCTCAAGCTCGTCAGAAAGCGTTTGAAGGCCTAGGTAATGTAGATTTTGGTTAGGAAAACTCTAACCGAGAAACTCTTGACGGAAGCTTCGACTCTCTCTCTCTCTTTAAAAAATTCTCTTCAACTGTGTTACCCTACGGTAAAATAGTGAAATGGGGTTTTTCTCCCTTTTTATACTCAGCAGTGACACAAACTACCCCTCAAAAATTTGAAATGACGCTCAAGTCCCCAGCTTTTAACGGCAATAAGACCAAACCAAGGCGGGTCAAACCCGAGACCCAAAAGGATTATCACCATGCTCTTCACCCAGAGGCAATCGCCGCATGCTTCACCTTGAGGCTATTGCTGCGCACTTCGTCAAGGAGCTATCGCCGCATGCTTCGTCAAGGAGCTATCGCCGTGCATTTTGTCAAGGAGCTATTGCCACGCACCTCCTCAAGGAGGTATCACCTAGTGCTTCATCAAGGAGCTATCGCCGCATGCTTCATCAAGGAGCTATCATTGCACGTTTTCTCAAGGAGCTATCGCCGCGTGCCTCGTCAAGGAGCTATCGTCTCATGCTTCGTCAAGGAGCTATCACCGTGCACTTTGTTAAGTAGCTATCGCTGCACGCTTCATCAAGGAGTTAACGTCACGTGCCTCACCAAGTGGTTAACTTAGTGTGCTTCACTCAAGGTCTAATGCTACATGTTCCATCCAAGACTTGGTGTTGTGCGCACACCATGACAATCCCATCCGAACCATCATCTGGCCTCCTCAGGAAGTTCATTCCCTGCACCACAATCTCATTCCTTAAGGAGTCGAGCCCCCAATTACGACTCTATTCCCCTTGATGTCATATTCTCCCCAGAGAATGGTCTGTGTTGCATGACCTTAAACTGCATAGCCTTGGTTCGTGCTGCATGACCTCAAACTGTATAGCCTTGTTTCGTGCTGCATGACCTTAAACTGCAGAGCCGTGGTCTGTGCTGCATGACTTTAAATTGCATAACCTTGGTTCGTGTTGCATGACCTTAAACTGCGTAGCCTTAGTTCGTGCTGCATGACCTTAAACTGCACAACCATGGTCCTCATTGCATGACTTTAAACTGCACGACCATGGTCCAACTGTATGACCTTAAATTATAGTGCACAGCCTGGCCGCTTGACGTTAAAAGGCTAACGCCATGGTCCAAACTACATGACTTTAAACTGTAGCGGAGGTCTAGTTATACGACCTAAAATTGCATGGTCCTAGTTGCATGACTTTAAACTGCATAGCTATGGTCCGAGCTACAAGACCTTAAAACTGTAATGCATGGCACAACAAGTAGTCCATATGTATGACTTTAACTGTGTAATGGACGCACCTCTTCGACCAGGTGTATTCCATCAACATCCTTAGTGGAGTTAAGTGTATGCAAAAAAAGAGGGGGTCGCACTTACCCCTTCAATCCTCAGAGGGTCTATTTCACACCAACATCCTTAGTAAGAGTCACATCCTATTGCATCCGACAATCCTCAAGGAGTTAGGGACATTCTTATCTTTTCAACCCTCCGTGGGGTTGCATCGGCGCTCTAGCCTATCATTCTCAGTAGAGTTACATCATGCCATCACTCATCATCTTCAGGGAGTCACACTTGCCCTCTTAGTCCCCAGCAAAGTTCACTTCTGCTTGCCATTTCTCGTAGGGCCACCATCTTCATTAAATCTCTCTGCTTGTGTATAGCCTTAACTATCTTTTTCCCCAGGGGGTCAGATTGCTATCCATAGACCTATCCCCCATGTAGCTTCACCTACATAGCGAGCCACACAATGGTCTATGATGTATGACCTTAAATTGCACAGCCATGGTCCTAACCGCCTGATGCTAAACTGAACAACCATGGTCCAAACTATATGACCTTAAATTGTAGCAGAGGTCTAGTTATACGACCTTAAACTACCAAATCCTAGCTGTAGGACTTTAAACTGCATAGCCACGGTTTGAACTATATGACCATAAACCATAGTCTACATCCTAGCTGCATGACATTAAAAGGCTTAGCATCATGGTCCAAACTATATGACCTTAAACTGTAGTGAAGGTTTAGTTGTATGACTTTAAACTACATGGTCCTAGTTGCACGAATTTAAACTGTAAAAGCACGGTCCAAGCTATATGACCTTAAACTATAGTGCACGTCCTGACCGCATGACGTTAAACTGCTTTACCCAGGTCCAGAAGGTATGACCTTAAAATGCCCTCACATATGCGCACAACCCCTTTACGTGCATCTTCACGCACACCTTCCCTAACCGACCCATCCGTGTGCGCACACCACCTTCATTGCTACCACAATGAACCCATTCACTTCACTACCACTATTCATCATTCTCAATGAGTCTCTCCCATGCTCACAAAATGGAAAACCATCTCACCATCCATACTCACCAGCAGCTAGTGGGTCACCACTTTTCACCCACCATTCATCATCTTCCATGTTTCATAAGTAGCCGTGTACCATCTCCCAAAGTGAGTCGAAACCACTATCATACTCAATCCATGGCCTCCATAGACTGCCATCCATCTCCACTATGGTCCGGCGATATGACCCTAAACTATAGTACACATCTTGGTAGCATGACTTTAAAAGGCTTCACACAGGTCTCGAAGGTATGACCTTATAGACGCCTTCATAAAAAATGGCCATCGTGTACACATTGACAAGGGAACGCCATGAATAAAAATGACGGACGAGCATGGTCACGAAACCATGAGTAAAAGAGTTTCGTGAAAACAAAAACCCGGGCACGGTGAAAACCCCAAAAGAGCATCGTGAGCAAAAATGGTGGACATGGCCTCAAGGTCATGGGTAAAAGAGCCCAAAATAAAGGAAGTTGGTGAAAACCATCTTTATGGTGCCACTTCCCATGTTCAAGTGAAAACCTACAAAGGGTGCTTCGATCAACAAAACAGGTTGACACAGCATCATAGCCTCAGGCGACACCCAATTGCCAAAACTAGCATAATTCTAGCTAATGAGGTTATCACAAAATCCTCAACTGCCAGCATCCAATCACAACGTGAAATGGATCATCCGAGAGTGAGAGCCTCATAAGATCTCCCACACTTCACCTTCCAAAACAACAAGAGTCCTTGAGGGTGGGGATGACGATCGAAAGATCCCTCCAAAACGCCAAAGATCATCACGAAGGCAAGAAATTGACAAAGCCAGAGCCTAACCTGCCAGAGACTTCATGGTTATTCCTCACCATGAGATCAACTCGTTAAAAACCTTCCTTAGCTGATAGATCATGGCATCAATATGCAGTCGGATTTCAACCAATGAGGGATAGGCCGACTGCACCTGGCAGGATGGGGCCCACGAGGCTGCCTCGTAAAAATTCCCCCTAACCGACAGACCCAAATCTTCGAGAAGGTCAATGTCCCCCGACTAGACCCCATTGGGGGGACTTATAGAGACACCCTGATCATCAAAAGCAAACCTGGTGTAGCAGCAAACAATGCCGACCAAAGCTTCATAGAACTTAGTCACCAAATAGACTAGATTCTAGCCAATGAGATCCCTATAATAGTCCGTCGAGGTTGAGGACTTCTACAGATTCCTTAAAAAGACTCTTTTTCCCCTAAAGTCTCAACAGATGGATCTGTACATTGCATCCAAATGTGTGTACATCCTTTCTGAAGTTATCCCTCTCACTTCTATCTAAGAATAACATTCGGAGGGGCAAGCTGCTTGAAAACATTTTTCAGCATCTTGGTCCCTGATGTGGAATAAAGGGAGAAGCTAGTCAATGAAGCCTAACAAATAGTAGAAATTCTAACAGTCTCATAATGGCCCCAGAACTGGTCAAGATCTTCATGAGGACTAAGAAACAATTTTGGCAGAATCAACCTCTACCAACCTAAAAATGGACCCTTATAACTAGAACTACATTTTTGATGTGTCAAATTATTTTGGGACCACTGCCATTGGATCCGGCACGATTGAAAACCCCTAAGGGTCAAATTTCAGCTTAAATGAACAATCCAAGAAGAAGTTATAAGGAAAAGAGCGAAATAGGAGGAGCCACACACTATTCCCGTGTGGCCATCCTGCAACTCAACCAATTAAAGGGACAGTCACAAGAAGTGAGTTTTGACACTCATATCTCACTGTTTTGAGTTAGATCATGCCCAAAGATTTTGAGCATGTTCGTCTTGTCAAGACGAGCATTTCGATATGTGGCACACCTTGTGGCGATGCCCGAGCGCAAAGAAACGTTAGAGAGAGATTGTTGATCTGTGAAGAAAATGTGGGAAAATTAGCAACGTCGTGCCTCTCTCGAGCAGCCAAATCACGACACTCATAAACCCGATCGACATGAAACCAGTTCCATCCCGTGCGTACGGTCCATGCCTATCACTGGTCTGAGCCTCGCACATGATGAACGGTCGGATTCTTCATATGAATCCAATGAAGTGACTTTCAATTTTAGCGCTGGAATTCCATATTTTGGCGCAGAAAATCCTGATTTTGGCCAAGACTCCAAAGTTGCAAATTCTTCATCCGGACACAGAATCGAGCTGTGTTTGTTGCCATGCGATCGTGACAGCATGCTCAATGTGATCCAATGAAGAAATCACATAAAAATATTAAGGAACGAGCACACTATCGATCCAAAATTTCAAGATTCATATAAATTTTAAGTCACATGATCGTCGCCTAAAAACACGATCCATAGCTCGAAGTTGGTATCAAATCGATCGTCGTGTCTGGCCTTATAAGAAAACAATCATCTTTCGATCAAAGAGGCATCAGAACAACCCCAGATCATCCTTGAAAAATCACGCACATTCCAGGGCAGCACAGGGACTATTTTGGAATTCTACAAATTATTAGGAAGGGGCAAATCTATCATTTTGCACCCTATTTTTCATTTATTTTAATTTAGTTAAATATTAATTTCCAACAACTAGGTTTAATTTTCAGCAATCCACCCATGTTTGGACACAATTCTATATATACCACATACTACCATTATATGCAAACCCTTGATTCATCCATCAAGGAGAACTTTTCTTAATAAAATTTCTCTTTCTTCTCATTGTTGGGTCACGTTTGGAGAGAGAGAGGGAAAGGAGAGAGAAACTTTTGGATCAGTAGCCCTAGGCTCAATGTAAATCTTCTCTCTCTTCTTTTTTTTTTTTCTTCTCCTTCTTCTTCATCTAAGCTTCTCTCAGAGGCCATGCACGGCAGTGGTAGTGCCATGAACGCCTCTTTCCTTCTTCCCTTCCTGTGGTTTCACAAGTCGCACAGGGTGATGGTAGCACCATGCGCGAGCTCCTTTCTTCTTCCTTTTCATTCGTCTCTATCTCTCAACATGGTTTGGAGACAGTGTTGCTCATTGCCATCCACAAATGTGTTCTCGACGCCTCAGTGAGGATCACAGACGACCAAGCCCATTGCCACCCTCAGGGATCTCATCTTGTTGCATGCCTCTCGCAGACGGTGATGCCTATCACCGCCCGTGAAGGGTCGTGGCAATACCTATCACCATATGTGAGGTCCTCCCTTATGCCCTTTGCCTATTGCATATGGCGATGTCTATCGCTGCCTGCAAAGGATCCTGGCGATACCTATCGCTGTCTCTGAGCAACCTTCGGGTGCTCCATGCCTATCGCTGTCCACAACATTTCTTCGTCCACTCGGTACCTATCACAGTCCGTGAGCTTTCTTTGTGCGCTTGGTTCCTATCGCCGTCAGCAAGCTTTCTTTGTGCTCTTGGTGCCTATCGCCATCTGCGAGCCATCTTCGTGTGCTTCATGCCTATCGCCATCCACGAGCTTTCTTTATGTGCTCGATGCCTACCGCTGCCCTGAGGTTTCTTCATGCGCTCAGTGCCTATCGTCGTCCACGTGCTTCCTCCGTGCGCTCGGTGCCTATCACCGTGTATAAGCTCCTCTCTGCGTCCCACGACCATCAACGTGCGCTTCACAAGAAGTTATCACCTCCCGCAAAGGAACATGATGCCTTCTCGTGTTTCCCACGGTGATGCCTAACGCTGCCTGTAGTTCACTAATTGCCCCCTTTTTCCATGAGCAGTAGTGTCCAGTCCTGTCGAGACCTCCTCCCGTTGCAGTCTCATGCCTTCTCTCCATTTTCTTGCCTTCTCACTTGGCTGAGGGTAGACTCAATCTAGCGTTGCTATAGCGGTTTGGCTCTCGAGCAATATTGCTATTGTGCTGGTCCTGAGTACCATGCCCATCTTGCTGCCACGCCAGATTAGGACAGTCATATCGACCTTGGTTTTGAGTAGTATTATCGTCACGTCGGTCTGAGTTACTGTGCCCGTCTTGCTACCACTCTAAGTTGGTTACTGCACTGGTTCAGCTATCATGCTAGTCCCGTCTCCTTGTCGGGTCCCCTCTTCTTTTCTCCTCTCATTCAAACCCTCTTCTTTTCATCACCCTAACTTCTCGCCATCTCATCCATAGGAAGGTGCATTGCCCTAAGACAAGGGTGGGTCCTTCGCCCCACTTGTCTTGCAAATTAGCCATAGTAGTGTTGTGCAGAAAATAAGTAGATTACAGGTCAAGGGAGGTGATTCTAAACTAGCTGAAGCAGCTTGGGGGCTTTCTGTTGTGATATAAGCGAGCACCCGTGCGAGTCAGCCCGAGTAAGTCACGGGCACAGGTGAGGTTGGTCCCCACCTCACATCCAAAATTCCTCTCTTACTAGTTGGACACCTACCCTTGTTCTATGAATGTGGTTCCTAAGAGAGCGATCTTAGGTCCCGGGTCTTCCGAAACAGAGACATGTCACCCGAACACCTAGATCAAGGGAGGTGAGCTCGAGGCACCTAATTAAGCATGCCCTCTTCACAGTGAGTACCCTTCCACATAAAACACAATGGATTTCACTGTTGTGTTGGAGGACTTGGCTTCCAACAGACTTCATAAGCCTGACCCTACCATTTGTGACCACCCTTTTCCTACCCAAGTCATTGCCATGCATGATCGTCACCGCGCACCACTCAGCACTGTGCGTGATCATCGTTGCACACGACTCAGCACCATTCGTGATCATCGTCGCGTATGACTCAGTGTTGCATGTAATCATCACCGTGGTGCTGTGTGATCATCACTTTGCATCACTTAGCACTGTGCGCGCATGACGCAGCGCCGTGCGCAACAATCGCCACGCGGAACTCTCCGCCAAGCATAACTAATGTCCGGTGTGACTTGCTGCCGTCCATGAAAGGATGGCCAAGTGGGCATGGAGGCATGGTTTCCACTGTTCACGTCGAGCACCGTGTGCAACCTATTGTCCTGCGTATTGCTCTGTGACCGATCTGATGCCCTGTGACCCTTTGACTCCCCAACGACTATTCAACTCCTTGCGACCCTACAGTTCCTGTGACCCTTCGATTGCCTGTGACCCTTCGTCTCCCTAGCGACCATCCACCTTCCACGAGACCTTTTGTCTCCCCTCTGCATATGTTCACTACCCTGTGACCGTCCGGCTTCTCTCTGGGAAACTTCCCCACTCGTTGAAAGCCCACTGTTGCAGCTTCCGTTCTCCTTCCCGATGGCGACAAATTACATGAAAACGTCCGAAAGTCAGCCAAAGTTCACCAACGGACCCATGTTGAGGCTTGGACCCCTTTCCCCTTCTCCGGTACTCCAAAACTACTACAAAAATCCCTGTGTAAGTCGGAAGACTGTTTGCTTCTCTCAAACACCGACAACAGTAAATCCTGCCGATGCTTTCTTTTCCAACCGAAAACCTCTAATCGTTCTTCGAACTTCCTGCAACCCTCACACGAGTACTTTGCTTCGAGCTGGAGAACTCGCTGGAAAGGCTTTCTCTCACTCATTCTATAGCTGTTTTACCCAAAGGTAAAACGGTAAAATGGGTTTTCCCCCTGATATATCATAAGCTTCCCTGAGTGTGCCAAACAAACCAAAAATGCCAGTAAGGTCCTTGAAGACAAAACTACGACGGGCCAGACCAGGTCAGGCTCAGGTTCGAAGCCCGAACAAAGGTTTACCACTGCCCATGTAGCACCAAGCATCAAACAGACAGGGTCCGGCATGAACTACGGCCCAAACTCAAACCAACGTCTCGGGCGCCTACCGCCGCTCGTGAAAGTAACTCACTAACGCCGCACGTGACTAATGTTATTTGTGACTAACGCTGGGCGTTAAAGTTACAGTCTAACACCGCCTGCGACCAACACCGATGACTACTAAGCACAATTGTCGCCCATGCTAGCATCGTGTGTGTCAATGCTACTACTGTCCATGATGTCATGCGTGTTATTGTCGTCCATGCTAGAGCTGCACATGTCTGAACCTGGTTATCACCGTGAGTGTTCTGCCATCACCCCCAGTAGGAGTTACACCTATGTCGCAGCCCGTCATCCCCAGTGGAGTTAGGTATCTGCCAAAAAAAAAAGTCATGCTTACCTCTTCAATCCCCAATGGGTTTGTTTCGCACCAAGTCACTATCCCCACATATAGCCTTTGCTATCTTATCCCCAGGAAGTTGGGTTACCTTCCAGAATCCTATTCTCCATGGAATCTTATCTTTCAGACTCAGGGAGTCACACTTACCCCCTAATCCCTGCTTCTGCTCACCATCGCTCGCAGTGTCATCATCTCTATCTAGCCCCCTGCTGACATTAACCGATTCATCCCCAGAGAGTCGGATTGTCATCCATGGTTTTATTCCCCATGGAGCTTCACCTACGTTACGACCCACACAACAGTCTAGATGCATGACCCTAAATTGCATGGTCCAAACTAAACGGCCTTAAACTATAGCGAAGGTAAACTATAGCGAAGGTTCAGTTGCATGACCTTAAACTGCACGGTCCGAGCTGCATGACTTTAAACTGCATAGCCATGGTCCAATTCTATAACCCTAAATTATAGTGCACGTCCTGGTTGCATATTTGTTAAAAGGCTTAACACCATGGTCCAGTTGCATGACTTTAAACTGTGACAATGATCCTACTTGCATGACTTTAAACTGTAACAATCATCCTAGCTGCATGACTTTAAACTACATAGCCATGGTCCAAACTATATGACCTTAAATTGTAGCGTAGGTCTAGGTGCACAACCTTAAACTGCATGGTCCTAGTTGCATGACTTTAAACTATATAGCCACAGTCCAAGCTATATGACCTTAAACTATAGTGCACATCCTGGCCACATGACATTAAACTGCTTTGCTTAGATCTTGGAGGCATGACCTTAAACACACCCCTTTACATGCGCACATGCCCTTTACCCGCGTCTTCATGCATGCCTTCCCTAACTGCCCCGATCGTGTGTGCACACCACCTTCATCAACTCCCAGTAAATCCATCTTCATTACCATTCATCATTTCCCAGTGAGTCTCACCCGTGCTCACAAATGACGAACCATCCCACCATCCATACTCGTCGTCAGGTCCCAACTTTCCACCTTCCATCCATACAACATCCATCTTTCACTTGTAGCCTTGTTCCATCTTCCCAAAGTGAGACAAACCACGACCATACTCACTCCATGGCCTCCACAGGCTGCCATTTATTTCCACCATGGTCTAGCTGTATGACCTGAAACTATGGTAAACATCTTGGCCGCATGACATTAAAAGGCTTCGCACAGGTCCCAAAGGCATGACCCTAAACACTCTTTCACAAAAAAAATTACAATAAAAGAAAAGAATAACGGGCATGGTGTACACCTGATCAAGGGAACGCCATGAGTAAAATGACGGATGGTCATGGTCATGAAACCATGAGTACGAGAGTTCTCTAAAAATAAAAACAACCATTTGACGCACCAAAAATAGAGTTCTAGTTTCGGTGCTGGTTTCAGGTTGCTAGAGGCTGATTTTTCTGAAACTGTTTCTTTGTTTGCACTGCCTTATACATGTCGGATTGCTACAAAACTTAGCAGGTGGCCTTTCAAAGTGCTTAGAAAGATTCTAACTCGTTCTGGGGCAATTATGAGATTGTCAGAAATTCCACTGTAAATCAAGGCTTTATTGACCGGCTTCTCTTTATTCCGCATCGGGGACCCAAGGTGCTGAAAAATGTCTTCAAAGAGCTTGCCACGCGTGAATGTTGTGGTATGAGAAAAGTGCGAAGGACAACATTTGGAAAATTTCCTGGGCTTTATTACTTTTTTCTTCCTAGCCATAGAACCTTGTGAACGTTGAGGAGATATCCATATAATGCTGTAACTAGAATGCTCAGACATTTGGATGCATTTGTTGTAGGTCCATCCGTGAAGACTTTTGGGGAGAAGAGACTTGAGCTACTAGTGTGGGACATCTCATGGAATGCCCATCATCCACCTCAGGAATTCTTTTTGGCTTCCCGACAGCAAGGTGCTTTCAAAAGCTTGTAGGACCAGTTGTTCAGAATCCATGCTTTTCTGGTAGTCAAGTGCCTTGCTTAAGGGATTTATTCCCAATCGGTCAGAGTTTTTGTGTCCTCTGGTGGTGTTTTGAATAGACAGCCAGGGAGCCCTTGGGGGGTGTGTGTGCTACTACCCCAGGTTTGCTTTTTGATAAACGGGGTACCTCTGTGGCCCTATTTGGCCTGGTCCAATTGAGGGCTTTTTGATGGCCTGTCCCAAAGGTCTGGGCTTGTCGGCTAGGGAAGGGTTTGGCGAGGCATCACCCTGAATTCTTTGGTGAGTTTTGACCTGGCTTGACAGTTATGAGCCTTTGGGGGGGTCTTTTGCTTGCCATTGTGATTTTCTTCTTTTTGGTTGACTTCTTGAGAATGCGGTCCTTTAACATGGGACCGTGACCTACCGTCTTGGCGATTCTTCTGACTTTTTGATCCTTTTGTGAATGGATTGAGACTGTCGGAGTCTTCTTAAAGCTTGTATTTTTGGGTCCTGATATCAAGGTATCGTGACACCAGGGATTTTTCTTTTGATTTTTGACTAAAGTTGCCCCATGAGGCAAGCATTGCAAAAACCTGCTTATTGGTCGAAACGCCCTTTATAGGTTTTCACTTGGACTTGGGATGTGGTGTCGTAGAGACAATTTTCACCAACCTCCTTTTATCGGGGCTCTTTTACACGTGACCTTTCGGCGATGTCCACCCTTATTCTTCCATTTTTTCTCACGGTGCCCTTCAGGTTTTCATCGTGCCCTCCGTCACGGACGAAAACCCCTAGGGGCCAAGTTTCAGCTTAAACAGACGTTCCAAGAGCAAGTTATAAGTAAAACAGTAGAAAGGGGTAGGCCACGTGCTGTTCCTGTGCGGCCTTCCTGCACCTGTTTGTAGGAATTTTTCAGTACCTTGGGTCCCCGATACAGAATAAAAGAGAAGCCAGTCAATAAAGCCTTGACATACAGTATAATTTTTGACAATCTCATAATTTCTCCAAAACGAGTTAGAATCTTCCTAAGGACTCCAAAAGGCCACTTGCCAAGTTTCATCGTAATCCAACATGTTTAAGGCAGTGCAGACAAAGAAATATTTTCGGAAAAATCGGCCTCTAGCACACTGAAAAGGACGCCGTAACTAGAACTATATTTTTGGTACATCAAATGGCTGCAAGATCACCATCATTGGATCCGGCATAGTCGAAAACTCCTAGGAGTCAAGTTTCGGCTGAAACAGATGCTCCAGGATAAAGTTATGAGTGAAACATTAAAAATGGGGTAGGCCGCACGCTATTCCCGTGAGGCCTCCCTGCACCAATCTCCATTAAAGGAGACTGGTTTGCACAGTCATGAGTAGCAACTTCAAAGACCCATATCTCCCTCGTTAAGAGCCGAATTGCTCTCAAATTTTGCAAGCGTGTTCGTCTCGTCAAGACGAGCGTTTTGATATGTGGCACATCCCGTGACAATGCCCAAGCAGGGAGTAAAGATAGATAGAAGATCACGATTCGCGACAAAAGTTGCACGAAAATTAGTAGTAGCACGACCCACTCAAGTGGCCGTATCATGGCGCTCATGTACCCAATCGATGCGAAACCAGTTGGAGTGGCAGAACATGATTGAGTTCCCTGAGACCAAGTTTCCTGAGCAAGCTGGTCTCGAAACCCATGCAAATTATTGTGCTTACCATCGGAGGATTAAGCACTGTATTGAGGAATGCTACATGCTTAAAGACATCATTGAGGCTCTGATCCAGAAGGGTCAAATAAAGTTTGAAGAGCTTAAGAAAGCATTTGGGGAAACCGAAGCTTCCCACATGGTGATAGTATAGGAGGAAAGCGAAGGTCCACACTCTTCTGATGAGCTGCCATCAAATCTCCTTCAGGCTTTGTTCGGTATGATGCTCCAATAGGGACTCATCACACCAAAGCCAGCAAGGTGGCTCAAGCGCCTCTCTCAAGAAATCACTGGTGCCTGTATCATCAGATATGGGGCCACAAGCTGAGTGAATTCTAAGCTATAGTCGTAAAGAAGGTGCAAAGATGTCATATTGCCTACACCATCACGAAAGAACACCCACAAGTCAGTGACCCCATCCAAGAGAAAGCTACAGCATAAGATTCTCATGTCGATGCCTCTGATACTGCTAGACTCTCGACCTCCTAACCATGGAGAGTCTATCACGGGCGGAGCAGACTCAAGTCCTTAAAGCGAGAGGCAGTTCGTTAGGCCAAGGCTGTTCACAAACCTAGCAAGACGAATCAAGTACCTTCCAAGGAAACCAAGAGGAGACAAGCACTAAGGGCTGCTCGCAAGAGGAATAAGATCCTTCAACCACCGATCGAGCAAGAATTCATCAGGCCCCTTCCTCCATTGCTGACCTTACAGGACTTCATCCCTGACACAATTATCCTTACTTCCTCACCTCACCAAGAGGACATCCCTGGGCCATCACTTTCTCGGGGTACATCCAATGAGGGTGATGACATTAAAAGAACCCCCCAACGGTCTAAGCAAGGGAAAGACCCCCTGCACACGCCCAACTCCGGTGATGACATAAAAAGCAGCCCAAATCGGTCTGATGAGGGAAATGACTGTAAAAGCCCTCACCTACTAACCTTTCCTTTGCTTCTTCTTCTTCTTCTCCCTCCTCCTCTTCCATGTCTCCTACAGAAACAATCTTGAAATGTTCAGACTTTGAGGCTCCTGACAGAGAACTCGAAGGATCCAATGTAAGCAGAACGCACTAGAGGCGGCTAAAGAAGACGCTAGCCCAGGCAGTTGGATTCCTGACAGTCATTGATGCCTTGGTTGCTCGAGTCAAGTCAAAGCCATGCACTTCTACTAAGAAGCGCAAGATGTCAAAGCTTAAGAAACCCTAATGGCCTCCTGAACCTGACTTTGAGCAAATGTTGAGAGAATCAAGAGGACAAAGCTTCTATTTTCAGGAAGCCTGTCACATGGTGCAAATCTCATAAGCATCACCCAACACGGGGCAAAGGAGCCTAAGATCGGAGAAAATACTAAAATCTCCACTCCAAAAGCCAGGCATCTTAAAGCTTCCTAGTCCACCACTTCTTCCTCACCCGAATACTCGAAATAATTTACCCATCCTCAAGCTCCCTGGGCTCCTGCCTCGCCCAAATACCCCGAACAATCTACCCATCCTCCAATTCCCTGCGATACCTTTGGTCCCATATACCCAGCCACCTCCTAAACCTCAACCTCAAACATCCACTCCACTTAAACAAATCCCTATCACCCAGACCACTCAGACCAAGCCTGCTACGCAACCAAGTCAACTAGTAGGCAAAAATAAACCTCTTCCACCTAAACCTGCTCCTCAACCTACTATACCACTCAAACCAACGAAAGAACTAAGAGCACAAAAGGAAGACAAGGAGAAGGTAAAATACAAAGTGATAGGGTACTTGAAAAAGCTTCCAGCCCTGCTCAGCATCTATGATTCTCTCATGCTCTCAAGGGATTATCATATGGCTCTGGTTCAGGCTCTTTCTAATCTAGAGGTATTCAAAACCAAGGTGGAACCCATTGAGGTGGACCCAACAATCTTGAGTGGATTTATGGCGATCATCTTCTTAGAGGATGATATGCAATTGGGAGAAAAATTTCACAATCGCCCTCTCTTCGTGACTAGTGAATTACATGCATGCCCCATCAACCAAATTATGTTAGATGGAGGGTTAGCAGTCAACATTATCCCCAAGAGAATCCTCACTCGATTGGTATACATCACTCTGACTCATATCACAGTCTAGGGGTTCAACCAGTCAGGGGAGAAGCCTGCTGACACGGTCCACCTTCTTCTCAAGATAGGTGAATTAAACAATTACGCTCAATTTCACGTAATTGACACCGACACATCCTACAACATCCTTCTCAGTTGCCCGTGGCTCCACGACCTAGGGGTGATCCCATCCACATTACACCAGCTCTAAGTATGGTCGAGATGGGGGACAATATATGGTTTATGTTGATAAAAGATCGTTTCTTGTAGCCGAAACTCACTATGTTGAAGCCAAGTATTACTTCATAGATTCAGTGTCACCTCAAAAGCCAAATGATGGTGATCATAAGTCTGTGAGGAAGACAGAACCTTCACCTCATGAAGATGTTGAGGACATAGGGTGAACACTGGTGAATATTTTCAAAGAAGAGGAAAGACAAGGCAAATTCCTCCCTCTGACTCCCATTCACCCCAGTACGCCATCTACCATCCTTGAAGAAACTCCATCTTCGCTTGAAGTTGAGGCCTCTCGCTCTACTTCCAGTCCTAAGCCACCTTTGCAAGAAGATGAACTAGAGGTCACTTCTGAGATCGAAGAAGTCATGGGGACAAAACTACTGACTCCAAAGGTCACCTACACGTCGGACCATCAAAAAGTCCTGCATGTCCTTAGTGCACTCTTGACAGTAGAATTGGTGTGTCATCCACCGCTGAAGGTCCTCCAAACCCTAGTTGCTATAAGCAAAGAGGATGCTCCTAGTCCCACTGCAGGGTTAGTTCATACTAGTAGGCAGCCACAAGTCCTGCGCTTCCCTGATTCTGTGGGAGGAGAGCATTTCGAGAATGGACTGCTTTCTGGCCCTCAAGAGTGAGATCCCTTGGCAGAGTTAAGAAGCGCAGTTCGCAGTCCCTAGAGTCAATTGAAGCTTACGTGTATCGCTTCAAAACATCTAAAGGAGTTCCGGCTTGAGACTAAGAGTTCTGATGAACTTGAGGTAAATATGCCTCGAATAGAAGCCAAAGCCCCTCTTGATTGGACTATTTATAGAGAGCAGGCTCATCAAATAATGAGAAAAGTGAATTATGAGCCTCTGTCCAACAAAACGTTAAAAGGAGAAGAGGCAATCGCTCCCCCATTTAAGGTCATTGAAACCACAACAGTTTGTCAAAGGACAAAGCAAGGCTTAGGGTTTCCCTCAGTAAAAGGGCAGAAACATTGAATACCCTGAGACGTGGCCTACCTAAGAGCAAGAGATGAGATGCAGTGAACCAAAAAGTAAGAATAAATTCATAAAGGAGAAAAGAGAGTCATTTCATTCATAAATAAAAAAATTTTACAAGTGCCGACATATAGACAAAAGGAAAGGAAAGAAAAGAAACAAGATAGCTCAAGTAAAGTTTAGCTCTTTTTATTGCATTAGAAGGAGTTACAAGATAAAAAGCCCATTATTAGGAAGTTTACAAAATATTGCTCTTGCATCTGAAGAAAAGAGAGTAGTTTCGACTAAGTATGGCTCTTATATCTGAGGAAAAGAGAACAGTTGACCCCCAGCACTGCTCTTGCTTATGAAGAAAAGAGGATGGTTACAGGCTAAAAAGCTTCTCTTGCACTAGAAGAAGGTAGATGGGTTTTAGATTGAGTATATCAGAAATACAAAGCAGACCCTTCTAGCAAGGAACTCGCCAATGATGGAGAGCACGCCCAATGAACACCCTTCCACCGAACAACATGGAGTTCACAGTTGTGCTGGAGGACATGGCTTCCAACAGGCTTCATACGCCCGACCATACCATTGGTCAACACCCATTGCCTACCCTAGTCATCGTCGCGCATGACTCAGCACCGTAAGTGACCATCGCCATGTATGAGTCAGCGTCGTGCGACTCAGTGTCGTGCGTGACCATCATCACGCATGACTCAACACAGTGCACAGCAATCGCCACACGCAACTCATCGCCGAGCATGACCACAGCCGGACATGACTTGTCGTCGTCCATGAAAGGATTGCCGAGTGGGTCGTGAGGGCATTATTACTGCCGCTCACGATGAGTGCAGTGTGCAACTTATCGTCGCGCTTGTTGGACCGTGACTGTTCAAATGTCATGTGACCCTTCGTCTCCCCGCAACTGTTCAGATGCCCTACAACTATTCAACTCCATGCGACCCTTTAGTTCTCGAGACCCTTCGATTGCTTATGAACCTTCATCTTCTTAGTTACCATCCACCTTTCTCGAACCCTGTCGTCTCCCCTCTGAGGCAGTTCACTGCCCAGTGACTCTCGCTTTCTCACCGGGAAACTCCACTCACTCGTCGAAAACTCACTGTTGCATCTTCCCCTCTTCTTCCCGACAGTGGAAAATTACCGAAAAACCCCGAAAGCAAGCGAAAGTTCACTGAAAAATCCCTGCCACAACATGGACCCGTTTTCCCCTTCTCTGCTACTCCCAAAACTACTGTCGGAATCTCTACGGACTCTGACGAGCTCCAATCTTTTCTCACCCAGGCAACAACCTTCGCTGGTAGATGCATGCAACCATCCCGAATGGCCCTGTGCTCCCTGTGCTCTCTCTTCCTTGCTAGAGTTCTTTACCAATAGATCACTGCAACCTTCCCGGTGAGTGCCCTACCAGAATTTATTACCCTCTCACCAAAATAACCATGCAACCTTCCTTCGAGTACCCTGCGTTTCTTGCCAGAATCATAGTCGGAAGTTTTCCTCTCTCTCTCACTGTTAAAGATTGCCTGAGTCGTTTTACCTCAAGTAAAATGGTGAAAAAGGGGTTGACCCCCTATATATAGGCAGCATTCCCTTGAAGTGCTCTCAACAAATTTGAAATGCCAGGCAGATCTCTGAAGGCCAAACGGCGATGGGCCTGACCGGGTTGGGCTCAGACCCGAGGGCCAAATATAGATTTACTACTGCCCATGTAGCCCCAAGCATCAGATGGATCAATGCTGGATCGGGTTCAGGCCTGAGGCCTGAACTCAAACCAACGCCACGAGCTACTAATGCCGCTTGTGACTAACGCTTCACGTGAATGACCATTCAGCACCATTTCTGCAAATTATTACGCACGACTAGTGTTGTGCGTGTTACTGCTGCCCATGTCAACCGTCGTTTGCGCGACTGACATACATGCTACCACCGACTGTGCAATTGACGCCCATGCTGACAACATGTAGCGCCACGCATGGTTGAACCTGGTTACTGCCGTGAGTGTTTTGCCACCACGTCCAATAGGAATTACACATGTGCCGTAGCCCTTCATCCCTAGTGGAGTTAGGTGTATGCCAAGCAAAAACTTCATGCTTACCTCTTCAGTCCCCATGTGGGTCTGTTTTGCACCAAGTCATTATCCTCACTTAGACCCTTTGCTATCTTATCCACAGGGAGTCGGGTTACCTTCCATAAACCTATTTTCCATGAAGTCTCATTTTTTCACCCCAGAGAGTCACACTTTGCCTCTAATCCCTAGTGAAGTCTACTTGCCAACCCTCAGCAGCCCATCATCTCCATCTAAGCCCTCTGCTTGTGTAGGGCCTTAACCATTTTTTCCCCAGGGAGTTGGATTGTCATCCACAGACCTAATCCCCATGGAGTTTCACCTACATGGCGATCCGCACAGCCATGGTCTAGATGCATGACCCTAAGCAGCATGGTCCAAACTATACGACCTTAAACTGTAGCGAAGGTCTAGTTCCATGACCTTAAACTACGTGATCATAGCTACATGACCTTAAAATGCATAACCATGGTCCAAACTATACGACCATAAACTGTCGCGGAGGTCTCGTTGCACGACCTTAAACTGCATGGTCCAAGTTGCACGACCAAAAAATGCATAGTCATGATCCAAACTATATGACCATAAACTATAGTAGTGGTCAAGTTGCACAACCTTAAACTGCACGGTCCATGCTACATGACTTTAAACTGCATAGCCACAATCTAAGCTATATTACCTTAAACTATAGTGCCCCGTTCTGGCTGCATGATGTTAAACTTCTTTGCTCAGGTCCCGGAGGCATGATCTTAAACATGCGCACAAGCCCTTTACATGCTTCTTCACTCACGCCTTACATAACTAACTTATCTGTGCGCTCACACTACCTTCATTAACTCCCTAGTAGATCCATCTACCTTCATTACCATTCATCATTCCCCAGTGAGTCTCACCCGCGCTCCCAAAATAACCACGAGCCATTCCGCCATCCATACTCACCTTCAGCTAGTGGGTCATCACCATCAACTTTCCATACCAACACCATTCATATTTTGCAGGTAGCCTCGTGCCATCTCCTCTAAAGTGAGTCAAACCACCACCATACTCACTCCATGGACTCCACAGACTGCCATCCATCTTCGCCACGGTCCATCTGTATAACTTTAAACTGTAGTATACGTCCTAGCTGCATGACGTTAAAAGGCTTCGCACAGGTCTCGGAGGAATGACCCTAAGCACACCCTCACAAAATAATAATAATAATAATAGTAATATGAATAATGAGCATGGTGTACACCTGGTCAAGGGAACGCCATGAGTAAAAATGACGAATGGGCATGGTCACGAAACCATGAGTAAGAGAGTTCTGTGAAAATAAAAATCTGAGCACGGTGAAATCTCGAAAGGGCACCGTGAGTAAAAATGGAAGAATAAGGGTGGACATGGCCGTAAGGTCATGGGCGGCTTCAGCCAACATTAAAAAGAAAAATCCCTGGTGTCAGAAAGCCTTCATATCAGGACTAAAAAAGAGAGCATCAAGGAAATATTTCGACAACTTGATTATAAAAGGACTCGAAGGACAGAAGACTCGACAAGAAGGCAAGACAACTCTCATGACGAAGGGCCCATTCCTAGGAGGTCACTAAAGCAATCCAAGATGTCAAAGGTGCCCCAAGAAAGCTAAGTCAGTCAGACCTTGGACCTGTTATGCAACAACCTAGATTAAGACCCCAGGGGTCACCTCAAACGAAGAAGCGAAGTATCCTGTTTGTCAAAACTGCTAGTAGTAAGCAAGGTTACGCCCACAACTGGTCACCTCAACAAAATGAGGTACCCTGCCCGCCAAGGAAAATTTGGTGCGAAAAGCAGATGGTGGCCAACATAAGGCCCATCAGCAGACCATCCAGAACAAACAACAAAACAAAGAAACCCAGACTAAATTAGAAAAATTCCCTTAAGCATGGTACTTAACCACTAAATGGACCTAATTCTGACCAATGAGGTCCATACAAAATCCTCAATTGTCAGATGCAAAAATAGTCCCATGAGGCTGAGGACTTCAACAGAATCCCTCAAAATTCTCTTCTCCCCAAAAGTCTCCACAGATGGACATGTACAATGCATCCAAATGTCTGAGCATCCTAGTTACAACATTGTGTGGATATCTCCTCGGCATTCACGTGGTCCTGTGGCTAGGAAAAAAAAAAAAAACAATAAGGCCTTTCCAAATGTTCTCCTTCTCCCTTCTCCCGAAGCACAACATTCAGTGAGGCAAGCTGTTTGAAGGCATTTTTTAGCACCTTGGGTCCCCGATACGGAATAAAAGAGAAGTCGGTCAATAAAGCCCTGACATACAGTGTAATTTTTTACAATCTCAAATTTTCCCTAGAACAAGCTAGAATCTTCCTGACACTTCAAAAGGCCACTTGTCAAGTTTTGTCGCAATCCGACATGTCTAAGGCAGTGCAGACATAGAAACAGTTTCGAAAAAATCGGCCTCTTGCACCTTGGAAAGGAAGTCATAACTAGAATTCTATTTTCGGTGCATCAAATGGCTATGGGACCACTGTCATTGGATCCGGCATAGTCGAAAACCTTTAAGAGTCAGGTTTAGGCTTAAGCAGATGCTCCAGGATAATCTTATGGGAGAAACATTAAAAAAGGGCAAGGCCGCACGCTATTCCCGTGAGGCCTCCCTGCACCAATCTCCATTAAAGGAGACTGGTTTGCACAGTCACGAGCAGCAACTTTGGAGACCCATATCTCCCTCATTACGATTTGAATTGTACGCAAATTTTGCGAACGTGTTCATCTCGTCAAGAAGAGCATTTTGATATGTGGCACGTCTCGTGACGATGCCCGAGCAGGAAGAAAAGCTAGAGAGAAGAAGATTAGTGGCGGTAAAAGTTGTAGGAAAATCAACAGTAGCACGACCCACTCAAGCGGTCGTATCACGGCGCTCGCGTACCCAATCGATGAGAAACAGTCCCATCGCGTACATGAGGTCTGAGGCTATGTCTGGTCCGAACCTCACGCGTGAAGAATGGTTGGATTTGGCACAAGAAGGCATCAAAATCACTACAGAAACCACCCACCAAAATTTAAGATTCTGGAAAAAAACCCAAGATGGCAAAATCTTCATCCGAGCAAAAAATCGAGCTGCGTTTTTTACAATGCGATCGTGATGACATGCTCAGTGAGATATAGCGAGGAAATCATATAAAAAATCAAGGAACGAGCACACAATTGATCGCAAGTTTCTAAGCTTCGTATGAATTTCAAGTTACGTGATCGTGGCTTAAATATGCGATCGGTAATTCGAAGTTGGTATCAAAACGATCGTCATGCCGAGTCCAACGAGAAAGTAATCATATTTTGTTTAAACAAGTGCCGGAGCAACCCCGAATCATCCATGGTCAATCACGCACGTTCAAAGGCAGCAGCAAGGACTGTTTTTTAATGCCATGTATTGTTGGGCAGGGGTAAAATCGTCATTTTACACCCATTTTTATATTTTATTTTAATTCAATTAAACTGTAATTATCATCAATTAGGCTAGACTTTGGGCTTTCACCCATGTTTGGGCCGAATTCTATAAATATATGCTAAACCTAATTGTAAAGAGTTTTCCTCAATTTTCAATCTCATGAATAAAATTTGAGAGTTTTACATTGAAATTGTGGGCAGATCCAAGAGAGCTAGAGAGGAGAGAGAAGAAATAGTCTTGTACCATTCAGTGAAGGTAACTCTCTCTCTCTCTTCCCTCCTCTTTCTCTCTCCTCTCTCCTCTTTCCTCACATCTCTTTCTCTCTCCTCTCTGTTTCTCTCTCTTCTTTCTCTCTCCTCTCATCTTACTTTTACTCTTCTTTCTCTCTTCTCCTTTCTTCTCTCTATTCATCTTCTCTTAGTCTCTCTCTCCACTTCTTCTTCTCTCTATCTTTCTCTCTCTTCCCCTTATTATCTCTCTCTTCACTCAACATGCACGGCAGTGGGCCATCGTCGTGCGTCTCCTTCTTTCTTCTTTTCCTCGACTTCCTTTCCTTACTCATCCCCCTTTCTTTCCTAATCCTTTCTCTTTCTTCCTTTCTCTTTTGTCTCTTTTGTAACCTCTCTCTTCTTTCATTCTTCTTGTTCTTTTCTTTCTCTCTCTTCTCCGTTCATGCACGGTGGTGCCTATCATCGAGCATGATGTCCTCCTTCTCCTAGAACATGCACAGTGAGCCAGATCTTAACCTGAGTGGCGGGTCGGGCCTCTGTCCAAGTTCCTCTCGCCCCATGTCAGACCCGGTGATGCTCATCGCCGTTCACGACATGCCTTCACCTGAACTCCGACAAGAATATTGAACCGAGCCCTTTCCCGAGTGGCAGGCCGGGTCATGTCTAAGTCCCTTTCGACACACACGACGATGCCTATGAGTCCATGTTCTCTATCTCCCTTCATGAACAGCAGAACCCCATCACTATCCATGTTCTCTTTTTCCTCTCTCCTTTGTCATGGATGATGAAACTCCATCACCATCCATGTTTTCTTCTTTTCTCTCTTCTCTATCATGAATGGTGGAACCCCATCGCCATTCATATTTTCTTCTTTTCTCTCTCCTGCCATGGACGGTGGAACCCTATTGCCGTCTATGTTTTCTTCTTTTCTCTCTTGCCATGGACGGCGGAACCCCATCACCGTCCATGTTCTCTTTTTCTTTCTCTCTCCCATCATGGACTGCAGAATCCCATCGCCGTCGATGTTTTCTTCTTCTCTCTGTCTCCTGTCATGGATGGAGGAACCCCAACGCTGTCCATGTTTTCTTCTTCTCTCTCTTTCCTGTCAGGGGTGGTGGAACCCCATCACCGTCCATGTTTTCTCCTTCTCTCTCTCTCCTATCATGGATGGTAGAACCCCATCGCCATCTATGTTTTCTTCTTCTTTCTCTCTCCTCTGTCATGGATGGCAGAACTTCATCGTCGTCCATGCTTGTTCCCCCTTCTCATCTCACCCATCATGGAAGGCGGAACTCCATCATCCATGCTTCCCATCTTTCTTCTCCGTTCTCTCTCTTCTCTTCTTTCTTTCTTTTCTCTCCTCTGTTTCTTGTCCTTTCTCTCTATTCTCTCTCTTATTTTTTCTCTCTATCTCTCTCTTATTTTTGATTCTCTTTCTCCTGTCTCTCTTCCCTTCTATCTCTCTCTTCTGATTCTCTTTCTCCTGTCTCTCTTCCCCTCCTCTCTTCCCTCTTTTCTCTCTTTTCTTTCTTCTCTCCCCTTCTTCTATTCTTCTTCATTTCTCTATTTCTCCTCTTTCACTCTTCTTTCTCCTTCTTTTATTCTCTTCTTCTATTTTATATCTTCTCCCACGTCATTTCTATTTTCCCTCTCTCTTTCTTCTTCCTCTCTCATTTGATCAAGGGAGGTTAGGATTAACACTGTCATCGTAGTCCCATCGTCGGGCAATACTACCATTGTGCCGATCTAAGTTATCGTGCCTGTCTTACTGCCATGACAGGCTAGTCATCATGCCTGGCTGATTAGTGTTGATTCTGTTGTCGAGCAGTATTATCGCCGTGTCGGTCTGCATCATCGTGCCTGTCTTGCTACCACGCTAGCTCAGTCACTTACTGGTCTAGCCACTGTGTTAGTTCAACCACTAGGTCAAATTCTTATCTTCCCTTTCTTCTATTTTTCCTCTTTCTTTTCCTTTCATCACACCAATCTCTATCCTCTCATTCTTCTCTTCTTCTTTTGGATGTGCACGCCTGTGCGCTTTCGCCCAAGACAAGGTGGGGACTCTTAGCCCACTTGTCTTGTAAAATTAACCACATGTATGTGATTGCAGAAATAGGAGAGTACAGGTCAAGGGAGCCCATTTCGAACTAGTTGTAGGACTGGGGGGCTTTCTGTCATGAACTAAGAGGATGCCCATGCGAGTCGGCCCCAGTAAATCATGGACCCAGGCGAGGTGTGTCCCTCCTCACTTTAAATTCCCCTCTCATCGGTTGGTATACTTGCCCTTATTTCCTAAAAAGGTTCTCAAGAGAGCGATCTCAAGTCTCAAGTTTCCTCTGAAACCCAAGACGTGTGCCATCAGGTTATCCCGACCCGGATAGCGAGATCGAGACATCTAACCAGCACCAATCTCCATTAAAGGAGATTGGTTTACACTATCATGAGCAGTAACTTTAGAGACTCATATTTCACTCGTTACGTGTCAGATCGTGCTCAAATTTTGTGACCGTGTTCGTCTCGTTAAAAGGAGTATTTTAATATGTGACACACCCATTGACAATATTCGAGCAAGGAGAAAAGCTAAAGAGAAGTTGGCGATTCGTGAAGACAATTGTAGGAAAATCATCAATAGCATGACCAA
This sequence comes from Amborella trichopoda, assembly GCF_054954075.1. Classification (NCBI taxonomy): domain Eukaryota; kingdom Viridiplantae; phylum Streptophyta; class Magnoliopsida; order Amborellales; family Amborellaceae; genus Amborella; species Amborella trichopoda. The sequence goes on from NC_142342.1 coordinate 28,934,596, forward strand.
CTTAAGCGGCCATATCATGGCGCTTGTGCATCTGATCGACGCGAAACTAGTTCTTTCATATGTGTCTGGTCTGAGGCTATGTTTAGTCCGAACCCCGTGCGTGATGAATGGTTAGATTCGGCACACGGAGGTGTCAAAGTTGTTGTAAATTTTGGCTGTCGATTTCAGATTTTGGCCAAAAACCCAAGATGGAAAAATCTTCGTCTGAGCAAGAATTCGAGCTGCATTTGTTGCAACGTGAAGACCTTGTACTGGAATACCTTTATGAAGAGTACCCTCTTAAAGTAGCTTCTCTAGACTGGCTCTATCTATGGTGCCCACAAAAGAGCTCGAGGCAAGGCTCTTTTGGGTGATGAAGTCTTCCATCCCCCATCTTTCCCTAGGCCAAGACAAAAGCCCGAGCTAATGCCTGGGTCTGGATCTCATCCCTTGCCACACCTTATGGAGGTGGCCCGGTCATGCTTGAGGGAAGCGGACTGTACACAATCATAGTCTCGATCTCAGTTCTGGAGGGAAGCACACCAGAGTGTAAGAGCCAAACATGATCGAGGCATGCGCATAGTTCCAAGAAAACAACACGAGGCACCCGAGGTAAGCAAACCTGCTGATCACTTGGCCGAGAATCCCTTTTATCCACTACAGGTTGTAGTAGAGCCTAAGATAAGAGCATTATGTATGGTTGTTAGTATCATAGGGGACGACCCAACCTTGCACCCTTTGCGCTTCCAAGACTGTCGTGAACTGGTCTTGACCAGTTCAACCTACAAGGCTCGGGTTCAGTTAGGGTACACCAAGCCTTTGCTGACTGACCTTCTGCACTTGATCCGGCGTGTACGTCAGGTTCTGACCACACAAGAGATCAACCCTCCTAAAGAAACAGTCAGTGTCATGGTCGTTGAACAGCCCGATGATGATCAACAGGGCCGCATGAATCAGTTCGAGGAAATGATACATAAAATTATGGGAAAGATCGACCTGATGGAAAGTATCCATTCCCCTGGTAACTCATCACACCAGGAAGCAAATTCTCCTCATCCAATCAATCTGTTCCCTAGGCAGCCACCTTCCTCACAGGATCATTCTTCTTCTCAACAGGTCTCCCAAACCGACATTGATGCCATTGTCACCTGTAGCTTGCAAGGTTGATAGATTTCGGGCATCCAAGATACCGCCCTTTATCGGAAGCCTTATCCATCTTATATCGACCAGCTCCAATTTACCCGTAATTACTAAAAGGGGAAAATCCCGCTCTTCGCCTCACCAACACATTTCCCACTTTTACTCGACATGTCAAGAGACAGCAGCTGACGGGAAGCTTCTTCTCCATCAGTTTTTTAAAACCCTTGATGGGCCATTGTTCTAGTGTTATGCTAGACTCCCTCCGAACTCAGTGTAGAGCAAGGAAGAGTAGGAACAATTGTTTTACAAGCATTTCTATGAGGTTGAAAGAGAAGTCAAAAGTATTGAGCTTCTCACATTAACCCAAGGTTCAGATGAGCCAGTTGATCAATTCATTGCAAGATGAAGAGATCTGGCTGCATATCTAACTACCCCCATGCTTGAAATTGATGCAGTCCAAACATGTGTGTGAAACATGCAATTGAAAATCTCCTTGCACGTTGAGGCTTCCAACCCGACCTCTATATCGGATCTAATCTCTAAAGCAGTCCTGATAGAGAGTCTCCTCAAACACCATGGCAAGCTTCAAACCCCAGTGTCAAGTGGGGAAAGCAATGAAATTCTCGGGGCAATCAACATAGGGGAGTGATCAGTGTTGTTATCACTATATTAGACCCCAAGATGACTTCATCTCAATTTCGGGATTTCTCTAAGGGGGTGAACCCTCCAAATGCTCAGGGCACATCCGGATGAACAGAAATCCCAGTCCTACAATAAGGCTCCTCCACCTCAGAACCTTTATGGAAAAGACTACTGAAAGGAACAAAAAATTAAAGTTTACAGTTTAGATAAGGAGTGGGTCCCCACCTTACACCCAATGTTGATTGAACAACAGATGATCACCTTGTCTGAGATTAAACGACTAAAAGATGCGAATTTCGCCACCAGTAAGAGATATTGTGCATATCATAGAATGTTGGGGCATCCTGTTCAGGATTGTGTCACCCTCAAGGATCACATTGAGGCTTTAATTCAAAAGTGGCAGATACAGCTCGATAGCGTTAAGAAGGCATTCGGTGCAGTTGAAGCATCTCACATAGTGACAGTTCAAGAAGAAGTTAAGCAAGTATATCGGCTTGACGAACTACCACCAGATCTTCTTCAAGCACTATTCTGCATGATGCTCCAAGGCAGGGTCATCACACCAAAGACATCAAGACAGCTCAGGCACCCCGCTCAAGGGATTGAGAACCTCTAGTGTCCATATCACCAAGTACGAGGTGATGATTTAGTAGGGTTCTTGGGCTTTTGAGCTATAATGTCAGAGAAAATACTAAGTGGACGCCTCGTCATCTCCATCTTAGAGGATCAGAATCAACCCACTGAACAGTCAACATAAGAGATCGCCCAGGCACAGACCCCTTATGACGACGTGCTACCTAAGATTTCTGACTCTGATGAACCCTCGACTTCTCAATCATGGCAGATCTATCGAGGACGAAGCATGATGAAATCCATGAAGAGGGAGGCTGTTCGCCAAGCAAGGCCAGCCCCTAAGCCTCATGAACCTGGTCAACCTGCACCTATTCCTAAGACTGGTAGAAGGAGACAAGCACCAAGGCCGCTCGCCAAAAGAGAAGACTCCATCATCCTCAAACTAATGTCAAGTTCCTCAAACCTCTTCCTCCATTGCCAACCTTGTAGGATTTCTTCCTCGAGCCAGTTGTTGTCATTGACCAAGACTGACAACCCAGTCAACAGGATATTCTTGAGTCTTCCTCTGCTCAGGCTCCCAATACATCTGATAAAGGTGACGACATTAAAAGCATCCCTCAGCGGTCCAAGAAGGGTGAAGACCTAAAAGATTCCCTACATAGGTCTAATTTTGGTGACGATGCCAAAAGCCACCCAGATTGGTCCAATCTTAGTGACGACCATAAAATCACACCCTGCTCTTCGATCCCCAACTCTTCTAACCCTTCTTTTTCTTCTGCTAACACATATTTTGTAGATACGATTCTCGAATGTCCAGGCTTTGAAGCTCTTGACAAAGAGCTGAAAAGTTGCAACATTGATAGGCGACATCGAAGGCGGCTAAAAACGATGGCCCAAACAGTTGTGTTCTTGTTAATCTCTGATGCCTTGGTGTATATAGCTAACAAGGAGCCTCCTCTCACTATTAAGGAGCTCATCAGGCAGTACAAGAATCCCAAGGCTAAGAAACCCCAGTGGCCTCCCGAGCTCGACTTCTAGCAAAGTCTAAGGGAGTCAAAAGGGCAGAGCTTCTACTTGTATGAGGCATGCCACATGGTGCAGATCTCCGAAGCAGTGACCAAAAATCACTCATCCAAAAGCCACTCATCGATCAGTCTCAAATCAGACATGAAGTTACAGCCACTCATCCAAAAGCCAAAGCATTTGAAGTACCTTGGTCCACCACTTATCCTATACCCTAACACACTAACTAATCCACCACTCATTAAGTTCCCGGGATCACCATTGGTCCCATATGCCCAACCACCTCCAAATCCTAGACCTTCATCAATCTCCTTTTTACCAACTCTTACCCCTATCACCCAATCCAACCATCCCACACCAGACTCGGCTGCTCGACGTGGCCAGTCGACATTAAGTTTGGCGGCACAACCTTTACCTATTAAATCATCACAACCTTCCCAAACCATGACGTATGCACAACAAAGTCAGCTGGTACCTCAAAATAAACCTGTACTACCTAAGACTATCCCACAACCCTCCATACTACGCAAACCTGTGGCAGGTCCAAGAGTACATAGAAATGGTGATTGCAAGAACGTGAATGATGTGGTGGTTCTATCTACTATTGTCGAATGTCAAGAATCTCCGCTCACGCTCCCTGAGACCAGCTCTTCCCAACTGACTCAAGTGCTTCAAAATTAGTTCCCTCAACTATATACACTCCCTCTCCTTTAAAAAGACCCCTCCTCAAGGAAACAAGCAGAAGAAGTGGCTACCACGCTCTATACCCTCAAAGCCCAATTCAAGGCGGCGATGTCAAGAGCATGAGTGCCTGCAATATCTGAGGTTGGGACATTCGAAGTCAATGAACCACCCTCTGGATCACCGATTGACGATGAAGTGGAACTTCAAGAATGCTAGAGAAATGAGAACAAGGTGGACAAGCGACGACTGACGATCTCGAGGAAATAAACTGAGGTGATGAGAATGATCTGAGGCTAACATGTCGTCAAAAGAGAAAGAACACTATATTGCCTTTCTATGAGAAAATCGAGACGTCTTCGTTGGTATTATCATGAAATGCCCAGCCTTGACCCCCAAGTTGCGGTATATCAGCTCGGTATTGACCCATCCTTCAAACCTGTAAAGAAAAAATCGAGAAGGTTTCAGCCTGATCTCGAAATGTAGATAGATGATGAGGTAACTAAACTAAAGGAACTAGGATTTATTTGGGAGGTTAAATACTCGAAATGGCTCGCCAATGTTGTACCAGTTAAAAAGAAGAATGGGCAATTCAGGGTTTGCATTGATTTCCTTGATTTTCTTCTGCTAACACATCTTCTTTAAGTACGATTCTCGAATGTCCAGACTTTGAAGCTCTTGACAAAGAGCTGAAAAGTTGCAACATTGACAGGCGACATCGAAGGCGGCTGAAAACGATGGCCCAAATCGTTGTGCTCTTGTTAGTCTCTGATGCCTTGGTGTATATAGCTAACAAGGAGCCTCCTCTCACTATTAAGGAGCTCATCAGGCAGTACAAGAATCCCAAGGCTAAGAAACCCCAGTGGCCTCCCGAGCTCGACTTCAAGCAAAGACTAAGGGAGTCAAGAGGGCAGAGCTTCTATTTGTATGAGGCATGCCACATGGTGCAGATCTCCGAAGCAGTGACCAAAAACCACTCATCCAAAAGCCACTCATCGATCAGTCTCAAATCAAACATGAAGTTACAGCCACTCATCCAAAAGCCAAAGCATTTGAAGTACCTTGGTCCGCCACTTATCCTATACCCTAACACACTAACTAATCCACCACTCATTAAGTTCCCGGGATCACCATTGCTCCCATATGCCCAACCATCTCCAAATCCTAGACCTCCATCAATCTCCTTTTTACCAACTCCTACCCCTATCACCCAATCCAACCATCCCACACCAGACTCGGCTGCTCGACGTGGCCCGTCGACATTAAGTTTGGCGGCACAACCTTTACCTACTAAATCATCACAACTTTCCCAAACCATGACGTATGCACAACAAAGTCAGCTGGTACCCCAAAATAAACCTGCGCTACCTAAGACTATCCCACAACCCTCCATACTACCCAAACCTGTGGCAGGTCCAAGAGTACATAGAAATGGTGATCGCAAGAACGAGAATGATGTGGTGGTTCTATCTACTATTGTCGAATGTCAAGAATCTCCCATCACGCTCCCTGAGACCAGCTCTTCCCAACTGACTCAAGTGCTTCAAAATTAGTTCCCTCAACTATATACACTCCCTCTCCTTTAAAAAGACCCCTCCTCATGGAAACAAGCAGAAGAAGTGGCTACCACGCTCTATACCCTCAAAGCCCAATTCAAGGCGGAGATGTCAAGAGCGTGAGTGCCTACAATATCTGAGGTTGGGACATTCGAAGTCAATGAACCACCCTCTGGATCACCGATTGACGATGAAGTGGAAGTTCAAGAATGCTAGAGGAATGAGAACAAGGTGGACAAGCTACGACTGACGATCTCGAGAAAATAAACTGAGGTGATGAGAATGATCTGAGGCTAACATGTCGCCAAAAGAGAAAGACTACTATATTGCCTTTCTATGAGAAAATCGAGACGTCTTCGCTGGTATTATCATGAAATGCCCAGCCTTGACCCCCAAGTTGTGGTATATCAGCTCGGTATTGACCCATCTTCAAACCTGTAAAGAAAAAATCGAGAAGGTTTCAGCCTGATCTTGAAATGTAGATAGATGATGAGGTAACTAAACTAAAGGAACCAGGATTTATTCGAGAGGTTAAATACTCGAAATGGCTCGCCAATGTTGTACCAGTTAAAAAGAAGAATGGGCAATTCAGGGTTTGCATTGATTTCCTTGATTTGGACGTTGCTTGTCCAAAAGATGACTTCCTATTTCCATTCACGTAAATTCTTATCGATTCCATAGATCATGGATGGATATTCAGGGTACAATCAGATAAGGATAGCACCGAAAGATGAGGAGGCCACCGTTTTCCTGACTCCCGAAGGGGTTTTCTGTTACGTAATGATGCCGTTTGGGTTGAATAATGCTGGTGCCACGTATCAACGAACAATGACCACCATTTTTATAGATATGCTCCATAATGAGGTGGAATGTTACATAGATGATTTGGTGGTGAATCTTAAAAGAAGGATGTTCACATGCGGGACCTTGGGCTAGTGTTTGAGCGGCTTCACCTTCACCAACTCAAGATGAACCCCTTGAAGTGCACCTTTGGTGTATGTTCAGGGAAATTCTTAGGGTTCATCATCAGATATTGGGGATTGGAGATTAATTTTGTCAAGATCAAGGAAATTCGAGGAATTCCACCACTAACGACGCTTCGAGAACTTCGGTCTCTTCAAGGCCAGCTCGCTTATATTCAGAGATTCATTTCCAATCTCTCAGATCGTTGTAAACCTTTTACACACCTGTTGAAGAAGGACTCTCCTTTCATATGCTATGGGGCATGTCAAGCCACCTTGGATGACATCAAAGAGTATCTGCTACAGCCCCCCAGCACTCTCCACGCCAGTGTTAGGAAGGCCCCTCATTCTATACGTGACCACCCTCGATGAGTCACTCGGTGCGCTCCTAACACAAAAAAATGAGGGAGGGAAAGAAGTCTCTATGTACTACCTCATTCGCAGTATGCAAGCGGCTAAAAGGAATTATCCACCCATAGAGAAGATGTGCCTAACATTGATCTTCGAGGTCCAAAAGCTTTGTCATTATCTGCTTGGTCATGAGGTGCAATTGATCTCAAGTGTTGACCCCATCAAGTTCCTCATGACGCGCCCTTGCCTCTTTGGACACCTGGTTAAATGGGCATTACTGCTTATGGAATTCGACATCAAATATGTGTCGCACAAAGCTGTCAAGGGCCAAGCCCTGGCTGATTTCCTGACAGCACACCCCATACCAGCAGAACCTCCCCTGTCGAGTGATCTCCCCGATGAGGAAGTGTTGTACGCTAAGCCAATTTTCAATTGGAAGGTGTACTTTGAAGGATCCTTTCAGTCTGAAAGAGGTGATGTTAGAATAGTATTCTTGACTCCACAAGGTGGAATCCTTCCTTTGTCCTTCTCTCTCACAAAGGCTGACTCGCACAATGAGGCTGAGTATCAGGCCCTCATAATAAGGCTTGAAGTCGCTTTAGATCTCGAGTTGGAATGGTTAACCATTTTTAGCGATTCTGAGTTGGTAATACGGCAGTTTAAAGGGATATACAACATGAGAAAATACAACCTCAAGTCTTATCATGGCACTGCCAAGACCTTGATGGAAAACCTCGAGGACCTTTCATTAGGGCACATCCTTAGAAGGTTGAATTCTTAGGCTGATACCCTTACCAATCTCAGTGCCACTATTCAAATTTCCTCAAATGATTCCATGTCAATATGGGTGGCAAAGTGGAGACATATCGAGCTGATTAAAGAGTTAGATGGGGATGATGAAATAATCCTTTTTTTAGAATGCCCTACTTACCTATTCGGGGCACTCCTCGCTGCTAAGGATGCTCTCGAAGCTGAAAAGAAGGTTAAGCAGAACCAAGGCGATAAGTCAAAAAAAATAAGAAGACGAGATCATTGATCCAATATGCACCGAGGTCGAGCAAGTTGAAGAACGGAGGGAGCCCATAATTGACTTTATTGAGCACGATCCGTTACCAGATGATCGCATTGAGCGCAACAGTATACGAAGAATGGCCACTAAATACACTCTTTTTTATGGAGACGTTCTCTTTCGATGATGCTTTGATGGCATCCTACTCCGATGCATTGATACAAAAGGGGCCAAGCAAGTACTGGAAGAGGTACATGCCAGGATCTGTGGCCTTCATCAGTCTGGTCCTAAGCTCTATGAACAGATATGAAGGTTTAGGTATTACTGGTCATTAATGGTTTTGAATGCATTATCTTATGCTCAAAGGTGCCAAGTGTGTCAGATACAATCAAACCTCATTCACCAGCCACCAGAGCCTCTCCATCCTACGGTGATGTCATGGTCCTTCTCACAGTGGGGTATGGACATTGTTGGACGCATCGATCCTCCCTCAGCATTGGGTCATGCCTTCATCTTAGTTGCTACATATTACTTCTCTCAAACATGTCCCCAGGGAATCAGTGGCCAACTTCGTGCGACATCACATCATTTATCGATTCGGTGAGCCTGATCGGATCATATCAGATAATGGACACCAGTTCAGAAGCCATCACATCAACCGTCTGGTTAACTAATTTGGTTTCTAGTGGAAGTACTCTACTATGTACCACCATCGGGAAAATGGTTTGGCTGAAGCCTTCAACAAAGCCCTTTGCAGTGTTCTGAGCAAAATCGGTGTTGACGACAAGGAAAATTTTGCATGAGAAACTTCTTGAGGTTCTATGGGCTTATTGCACCATTACTCGGAGTGCCACTGATTCCACTCCCTATTCTTTGGTTTGTGGAAGTGAGGCAATACTACCACTCGAGATCCAGCTTCCATCCCTCCGCATGACCCCACATCATGATATGACCGAAGACTAGCAGGTCAAGCTTCGTTATCAAGAATTAGATGCACTCGATGAGAAGATATTGGAATCTTAGCAGAACTTTGAACTCCACCAAGGGAGAACGAAGAGGGCTTACGACAAGTCAGTCAAAGTTCGTTCAGTCACTCGTGGTGATTTAGTTCTAGCAGTAAAAAGGCTGATCATCATGCATGGGCGACGTAAAGGAATGTTTGGGCCAAAATGGGAGGGCCCTTTGGTAATCAAGAAGGTGTTCCCAAATGGAGCTTATATATTGGTTCATCCTGATGCGAAGGATGCAATGCCCCCCATCAATGGACGTTACCTAAAAAGGTATTACCCATGATCCTTATGGTCTCGGAGGTAAGACTTTAAACATGCCTTCAAGTCTTAACGTATGACTCTAAAAACACACCACTTTTATGGTCTCGGAGGGAAGACTCTAAACATGCCTTCAGGCCATGGTGTATGACTCTAAAAACACACCACAATTAAAAAGGAAAAGGAGATAATCTCTGCAAAAGCAAAATTTTTCATTAAAAGAAACTGTAAGTTACAAATACAAATTTTCATTACAAGTGCGAAATCTCAAAATTTAACTCTATTAGATGGGGGGGATTGTCAGTATGGTTCTTGCATCTAAGGAAAAGAGAAGCGGTTGACTATCATTGTTGTTCTTGCATTTGAGGAAAAGAGAAGCGGTTGATTATTAGCATTGTGCTTGCATTTGAGGAGAGGAGAAGCGGTTGATTATCAGCATTGCTCTCGCATCTGAGGAAAGGTGATCACCAGTGTCGCTTCAGCATCAGATGAAAAAGAGAAGGGTTCTAGATCGAGTAATCAGACATACAAAGTAGACTTCTCTGGTAAGGAACTGGCCAATGATGTAGAGCATGCCCTATTCGCAGTAAGTGCTCTTCCACAGAACAACATGGGGTTTCACAATTGTTCTTGAAAACTTGCCTTTCAAAATACTCTGCAAACCAGACAGGATTCCTCCTGACAGAGTTACCATAAATAAAGTTACTGAAATTTCTTCATTGAAGGAATGCTCTCAGAAGGTCTTGCCAACAAGCTACCATGCATGTTCACTGCCGAGCACGAAAGCCGCCATGTTCACTTACTGCCACTCACGCTCTTTGTCGAGAGCGACCACTGATGGGTATGAAACACGTGTTCACCGCTGTGCACAATCACCGCCGTGCACCACCACTGCCGTGCAAGACCATTGCCGAACATGCTAGCTGCTGCCCACGATTAGCCGCCATACACAAAACGTCAACAAGGATGTTTCTTTGCACATGCGCATCTACCACGTGTTGTCACGTGACGCTTCAGCTGCCTTGTGACCCTTTGGTTGCATGACTCCTTGGTTGCTCTGTGAACCCTCGGCTATCCAGTGACCCTTCGACTGCCTTGCAACCTTTCGACTGCCTGCAATCCTTCGGTCACTCAACCGGAAACTCCTAAGTCCTGCCGGAAAGGCCCACTGCCATAAAAGCCCTAACAAAACCCCCAACAGTTACCCGGTGGCAATCTCAAACTTCCCTGTTAATTGTCGGGCCTCTCTTTCCCCTTTTTTGGCACACCCACTGCCGAAAAATCACCAAAACCTCCTTAAGACGCTGACAAAACCCCTTGGTTAGATGCTTTGATCTTGTCCTCCAGATCTAGGTGATCTGGCGGCATGTATCTCAGGTTTCTAGTGAACCTGGGATTTGAGATCGCTCTCTCAGAACTTTGCTCAAGAGCAAGGGCAAGTATACCAACCGAAGAGAGAGGAATTTAAGGTGGGTTCAGGACTTACTCAGACTGGCTCACATGGGCGCCCTCTTTGATCACGTCGGAAAGCCCCCCAACTGCTTTAGCTAGTTTGAAATCACCTCCCTTGACTTATAATCTCCTTGTATTTCTGCACAATACTACTATGGTTAATTTACAAGACAAGTGGGTCAAAGTGACCCACCCTTGTCTTAGAGTATTGCACATCCGTGTGGCTAAGAATGTGCTAGGTTAGAGTGATGAAGTGGAAGTTTCCAGCAAAGGTCAAAAGAAGAAGCAAAGTTGATAAAGGGATGAGACTAGCTTGATAGCCGGACAGTGACCGACTCGGAGTGGTAGCAAACGGGCATGGTACTCAGAACCAGTACAGGGGCAATACTACTTGAACTCGAGACCGATGTGGCAATGGTAGGTTAAGTCCACCTTAATCAAGTGAGAAGAGAAGAAGGAAAGAGAGCAAAAAGAAAGAGAGCGAGACGGTGAAGGTGATAAGGTCCTGACGGCGCTAGGCATCGCCACCTATGACCTTGGAGTAGTAGTGTCGCGACCCTGGAACGACGCTAGACACTACTGCTAACAGCTAGAGGATGACTAAAGAACTACGGGTGACGCTAGGCATCGTCGTTGACAACATAAGAAGGTAACGCGCCCCACATGGCGACAAGTGTGGGACGCAAGAAGGACAACGATGAGCACCGAACGCGCGGAGGAAGTTCACGGATGGTGTTGGGCACCGAGTCCATGAAGGAAGCTCACGGACGGTGATAGGCGTTGTCGAGGCCTCAAGTGGGCAGCGATAGGTATCACCGTCTACGATAGGCGTGCAACAGGGGAAGACCCCTGCGGCGGCGACGAGTTTCACCGTATGGGCTCTTCACTAAGACGTCGAAGCCACATCTGTGGATGGTGATGAGCACTGCCATCTGCAGGTCTCACTGGGAGAGACAGACAGACGAACAGAAGGGGAAGAAGTCTCGTGCATGGCACTATCATCACCATGAGCGATCTGTTAGACCACGGGAGAGGCATGCACGAGCTCGGCATGGCGATTGATTTGATACCAACTTCGAGCCATGGATCGTGCTTTTAGTGCACGATTATGTGACTTGAAATTTGAATGGATCTTGAAACTTTGAATCGATAGTGTGCTCGTTCCTCGATGTTTTTCGATGATTTCTTCGCTAGATCACACTGAGCATGCCTTTACGATCACGGGGCAATAAACGCAGCTCTAGTCCATGCCCGAACGAAGATTTTGTAACCTTGGAATTTTGGCCAGAATCCAGAATTCTGGCAACGAAATTTGCAGTGGCTTCGTTGGCTTCGTGTGCGGAATCCGACCGTTCATCATGTACAGGTTGCCAAAGACCTTATGCACGTGATGGAAATGGTATCGCATCAATCGGGCTGCTGAGCCGCGTGATTCGGCTACTCGAGAGAGGGACGATGCTGCTGAATTTCCTGCACTTTCTTCACGGATCAACAACTTCTCTTTAGCTTTTGTTCGTGTTAGGGTATCGTTACCGGGCGTGCCACATATCAAATCACTCGTCTTGATGCGATGAACATGCTCACCAAATTTGTACGTGATCAGACTTGACATGGGTGAGATATGAGAGTCGCAAGTTACTGCTTGTGACTCTCCCTTCAATGATGTGGAGTTGTAAGGTGGTCGCATGGGAATAGCGTGCGACTCCTCCTGTTTCACTCTTTTGCCTATAACTTCTTCCTGGAGTGTCCATTCAAGCTGAAATTTGACCCCTGGGGGTTTTCAACAGTTCCGAATCCAATGGAGATGGTCCCATAGCATATTACAACACTAAAAATGTAGCTCTGGTTATAGGGTATGTTTCAAGGTGTAAGAGGTCGATTCTGTCGAAACTGCTTCTCAGTCTGCACTGCCTTAGACGTGTCGGAATGCAACAAAACTTGGCGGGAGACTTTTGAGAGACCTTATAAAGATATTTTATAGTTTTGAGGCTATTTTGAGATTGTCGGTATTTCCACTGTTTGCTAGGCTTTATTGAGCGTGGGATCCATGATGATGAAAAATATCTCACCCTCGAGGGACTATTTGCGATTCTGAAGCATGAGGCCATTATAGATACCTCCTCGAACAGAATCTGGCTTGAGGGATCTTGTCGAAGTCCTCACACTCAAGGGACTATTTACGATTCTGAAGTGTGAGGCCTTTGTAGAGACCTCCTCGGACAGAATCAAGCCTGAGGGATACTGTCAATGTCCTCACCCTCTAGGGACTATTTGTGATTCTGAAGCGTGAGGCCTTCGAAGGGATCTCCTCGGACGAAATCAGGCCTACGTGGAGGCTAATTGCTAAGAACCTTTTGGTTGGTATTGTTCACTGCTACACCAGGTTTACTTTTATTGCTCAGGGTATCTTTGTAGGTCCCGTCTAGCTGGGTCCAATAGGGGGCTTTTGACCTATCCCAAAAGTCTGGTCCCATGTAGGTTAGGGGATTTGGCAAGGAATACTCTGAAGCTTGTGGCAGGTTAGACCCTGTCTTCATCAGTTTCTTGCCTACGTGATGGTCTTTAGCATTTCAGAAGGATCTTTTGGTCATCGACCTCACCTTCAAGGACTCTTGTTGTTGTTGGGAGATCTTAGGCAGCTCTCAATCCTTGGCGAGCCATGTTGTTGATGTTTGAATTGTGGGAAATCTTATGTGGCTCTCACTCCCTTGCAAGCCATTTTGTGTTGGTTGATGTTTGACATTTGAGGATTTTAGGTAGACCTCATTAGGATTGTTATTGTTTAGAAATTGAGTGTCGGCTATGGCATCTGTCATGCGTCAACTATGTTGTTAATATAAGCGCCCTTTTGCGAGTTTTCACTTGGACAAGTGAAGTGGCACCGTAAAGACAGTTTTCACCAACTTCTGTTATTTTTGGGCTCTCTTACCCATGACCTGGCAGTCATGTTCACACTTTTCATCTGTTTTTGCTCACGATGCCCTTTTGGGGTTTTTATCGTGCCTGAATTTTGTTTTCCACGGAACTCTCTTACTCATGGTTTCGTGGCCATACCCATCCGTCATTTACTCATGGCGTTCCCTTGTCCAAGTGTACACTATGCCCATATTTTGTGAAGGCATGTTTTTAGTGTTGTGCCTTCGAGAGCTATGCAAAGCCTTTTAACATAATGTCATCAGGACGTGCACTATAGTTTAGGGTCATACAGCTGGACCATAGCAGCGGTAAATCGCAGTGAGCGTGGTTGTGGTTAAAGAAGGTAATGATGAATGGACTCACTGGGAAATGGTGAAAGAAGGTAATGAGGAATGGACTCACTGAGGAGGTAACGAAGGTGGTGGGCATACACGAACGGGTCAGTTAAACGGTGTGTGCGTGTGTGTGGTCTCACTGGAGAGGTAATGCAGGTGGTGTGTGCACACTAATGGGTTGGTTAGGGGGGACATGCGTGAAGATGCAAGTAAGAGGGGGTGTGCGCATATGTGGGGGGGGGTTTTAAAGTCATGCCTCCTGGACCGGGGCAAAGCAGTTTAACGTCATGCCACCAAGATGTGCACTATAGTTTAAGGTCATATAGCTTGGACTGCAGTTATGCTGTTTAAAGTCATGCAACTCAGACCATGCAGTTTAAGGTCATGCAACTAGACCTCCGCTATAGTTTAAGGTCGTATAATTGGGACCATGACGACGCAGTTTAAGGTCATGTAGCATGGACCATGGATATGTCGTTTTAAAGTCATGCAACTAGGACCATGCAGTTTAAGGTCTTTCTCTTGCATAGACTGTTGGGGAGTGCTTTTAACGTCATCACCCTCATTGGACATGCTCTGAGGAGAAGATGGCATGGGAACATCTTCCTCATGTGGCGAAGGCAAAAGGATCGTGCCAGGGATAAAGTCCAATACAGTTGGCAGTGGGGGAAGGGGCATGAGAAATTCCTGCTCAACTGGAGGTTGAGCAGTCTTGTTTCTCCGGTGAGTATCCCTTAGTGCACGTGTTCTTTTGGCTCTCTTAAGTGGTATTCGATTCGTCTTGCTAGGCTTGTGAACATCCCTAGCTTGACGAACTACTTCTCGTCTTAAGAACTTGACTCTACTTCGCCCATAGTGGACTATCCACGGTTAAGAAGTCAAGGGTTCAACAGAGTCTGAATCATTATTAGGAAGGTCTTGTGTTGGGAGATCCTCTTATGTCAGTAGAGCAGTGGCTTGGGGATCACTTACTGTGACATTGTAAAACTCTTGATATTCTCACATTTTCTTTACGAATATATCGGATTCCCACAGGTAGTGGCCCCATATCTGGTGATACGGGCACCAACGGTCCGCAGTCCTCTGAGCAAGGTGTCGAGGCTGCCTTGTCGGCTTTAGTGTGATTAGGCCTTCCAGAAGCATTATAACAAGGAAGGCATGAAGGTTACCAGGTGCTTCGTCTTCCTCTTGTATTGTTACTGCATGGGAGGCTTTTGCAGCCCCGAACGCTTTCTTTAAGTCTTCAAGCTTGATCTGGCCCTTCTGAATCAGGGCCTCAATGATATCTTTTAGTGTTAAGAATCATTCATGGACTGATTGATCCTTCTATCGTAAGCACAATAATTTGCCTGAGAATCGAGCCCAACTTGCTCCGGGAACTTGGATTCTGAAAGCTTGATCATGTTTTGTTCCAACAATAATCGAAATAGTGTAGGGACCCATTCTTTCTCAAAGGGGAAAACCATGTTCCTATGCCTGGTGAAATAATCATCCCGATTAAGATTCGTCGACGGTGGTACTAGATTGTATGACTATTGGTGCTTGGTAGTCTGGGGAGTTGTCTTTACTGTGCTCACCCCTTTCGAAAGGTCCAAAGATTGGGAGGGAGCCTTCTTTGGATCAATGACTGCGACCGCAGCACTAATCACTCCCTTTTGTTGGCTGCCCCGGGTGTTAGTCGGAGAGCTGCCATTGCCCCGGTTGTTCGCCGGGTTTGCAGATGGTTTTCATGACCCTTCATGGTGGCGTGATAGGCATTCTATGTGGACTGATTTGGAAATTAGCTCTGACATGGAAGTAAGATTAGAGGCATCGACGTGTAGAGCAATTTTAGGTGCATGTTCTGCACGCAAGTTTGGATTTCTTCCTTCTCAGGCATAGGAATGGGATGGCGAGCAGCTAAATTTCTCCATCATGATATGAACTGATCCAAGGGTTCATCGGGGTCATGAGTCAGGGTGAGAAGCTCGATGGTTTGGACCTCTCTCTCGACCTCATAAAAACACTGGTGGAACAACTTCTCCATTTCCTCCCAAGTATGCACTGAATTTGAGGGAAGTCGAGCATACCATTGAAAAGCAGGGCCGTCAACAAACTGACGGAGAAGAAGTCTTCCATCAACAACTGTTTCTCGACATGCTGCCTGAAAGTTTGCGATATGCTGGTTCGGGACGTGGTCTCGTTGAATAGGGGAAACTTTCCTTTCTTGTAATCTGAGGTAAACGGGACCTAGTCAATATATTAAGGTTCCTTTTATAAGGCGTTGCACCTTGTAGCCTCGAAATTTGCCTGTTCTTTAAGCTATGGGTCACCATAGCATCGATGTCTACCATTGAGACGGGGTGCGGGACATAGTTGTCCTATGAGGCAAAGGTAAGGGGCTGCCTTGGAGGTGCACCATCTGAGTGGTGAGAACTGACCTCATGATTGGCGGATTGTTGTGCGGCGTCAATACGACCAATTGTTTCTATCATCGCATGCGCCATGTCTTCAAACATGTTCATGTTGTCTTCTTGCGAGTCACCAGGCTCGCTCACAACCATCATGCATATTGTTTCACCAGGGAGGTCTGCTTTAGTTGTAGTTGAGGGCTTACGAAGTTGAAGGGTCACACGCGGCAGATCGGTCAGCAGGGGGTCGGCAAGCCCCAAGTAGACTCGGCTTTTGTATGTTGATCGCGTGAGCACCGGTTCTCGATAGTCTTGAAACTGTGGTTACTGAGGGGCTGGGTCATCTTCTACGACACTAAGAACCGTGCAGAGCTCATGGAGCTCTTCTTCAGGCCTCGTCATTTAAAGAGGGTAGAACGGGATCAGGCGAAGAGGGTCATCAGATCTAGGTACGCTAAGTTAAGACCTGGGAGCTAGACCTTGGGTCTTTGGTCAGAAGAATGGTTGGGGAACAGAGGTGGAGGAACTTGTTCCCTAGGGACACTAGCAAATGCGAGGATGTAAAAATCCCTGATCCGGATGAATGGGTTATAGAACCCAGCAGCCATAAGTGATATGTGAATGCAAAAAATAAAAGGAGAAACTTAGCCAAACAAGTACGAAAAAAACTCTCTCTTTTGTGAGGGATTGAGTCCTTGTGGTGCGTACAATGATGGTACGTATATATAGAATTGGCCCCAAACATGGGTGGGTGGGTTATCAAAAGTAATTTCTGAAAATTAAGATTAAAATGAATTAAAAGAAATTAGAAAATAGTTTACAAAATGAAAGATTTGCCCCTTCCTAAAATTTTGTGGAATTCCATAACAGTCCCTGTGTTCCTTAAAACGTGCATGATTTTTCATGGACGATCCGAGGTCATTCCGATGCCCGGTTGATTGAAAGATGATTGTTTTCTTGTAGAACTCGACATGACGAACGATTTGATACCAAATTCAAGCCATGGATCATGTTTTTAGTGCGCGATCATGTGACTTGAAATTTGAATGGATCTTGAAACTTTGGATGGATAGTGTGCGCGTTCCTTGATGTTTTTTTCTGTCTTCTTCGCTAAATCACACTGAGCATGTTGTTACGATCGCGAGGCAACAAACGCTGCTCAATTTCATGCACGAACAAAGATTTTGTAACCTTGGAATTTCTGGTAGAATTTGGAAATCTGGTGACGAAATTAGCAGTGGCTTCATCGGTTTCATGTTTGGAATCCGACTGTTCATCATGTACGGGGTTTAGGTTAGAGATGGCCCCAGACCTTACACACACGATGGAATTAGTCTCGCATCAATCGGGCTTGCGAGCGATGTGATTCATTCGCTTGAGCAAGGCACGACGCTGCTGAATTTTCTGTACTTTCTTCATAGATCAACAACTTCTCTCTAGCTTTTCTTTGCGCTCGGGTATCGTCACGGGCATGCCACATATCGAATCGCTCGTCTTTATGTGACGAACATGCTCACAAAATTTGAGAGCTATTGGACTTGAGAGGGGTGAGATATGAGTGTTGCAAGTCTATGCTCATGACCGTCCCTTCAATGGTGTAGAGTTGCAGGGTGGCTGCACGAGAATAGTGTGCGGCTCCTCTTGTTTCCCTCTTTTGCTTATAACGTCTTCCTGGAGTATCCATTCGAGCTGAAATTTGACCCCTGAGGGTTTTCAACTGTGCTAGATCCAATAGCGATGGTCCCACAACAAATTGAGACACAAAAAATGTAGCTCTAGTTATAGGGTCCATTTCAGGGTGCAAGCGGCCGATTCTGCTAGAACGCTTCTAATTCTACATTGCCTTAGACATGTCGAAATGTGACGAAACTTGGCAGGAAACTTTTAAGAGACCTTATGAAGATATTGGCTAGTTTTAAGGTTATTTTGAGACTGTGAGCATTTCCACTATTTGCTATGCTTTATTGAGTGGGCGCCTCATGATGATGAAAAATATCTTCCAACACCCCTCTGTAGCAATGCTGAGCCCCTACGATTTGATTTTAGAAAGAGTACCTTCGACCTCTTTTACCCTTACAGGAAAACCCCATGCCAAAAGCTTATCCGGTACACTATGCCCTCATCGGAATCCCTCCACTACGGTTTAGGGAATTTTTCCAAGGTAAAAATGGTTTTAGCCCTTTTTATTGCCGGGGCTCCCCAAAACTGCCCCTCACAAAGTGAAAATTCCACCCAAGTCTGGGAGATCAAATGGCGACGGGCCGTGTTGGGTCGGGTCTAGGC
The DNA here is from genome assembly GCF_054954075.1 of Amborella trichopoda. Taxonomy (NCBI): domain Eukaryota; kingdom Viridiplantae; phylum Streptophyta; class Magnoliopsida; order Amborellales; family Amborellaceae; genus Amborella; species Amborella trichopoda. The sequence continues at coordinate 28,953,156 of NC_142342.1, forward strand.
CCGAGCCTAAACCTAAACAAGCTTCTGTCAAGCGCGTTTCCTTACCACAAGTTGTTATCGAGCGCATTCCCTTGTAGCATGTTACTGCCGAGAGTCTCTCACCAGGGGTTGTCGTGTGCCGCCGTCGAGCGCCATCGTCGAGCATGTTCTCTCTCCACAAGTTGCTGCCGAGCACATTCTCTTGCCTTATGTTGCCGCTGAACGCGTTCTCGTGTTGTTGAGCACGTTCCCTCTGTGAATACAGTCGTGCACTCTCTATCATCGTGCACACTCTGATGCTCACTGTCGTGCATGCTTCATGACCGTGTGTGCTTTGCTGCTGAGTCCACCTGACTTCCACGGATCGTCGACGAGCGTGTTCGTCGTTAAGCACACCTCTTTTGCCTGTGCGGCCATGCCTTTTACATGTGTCTCCACACATGCCTTCCCTAGCCTACCCGTTCGTGTGCGCATCGACAAATTCAACCCTCATCATTTTTTTATCCCCATTGGAGTCATGCTTTAATCCTTCATCCTCAGGGAGTCGTTTTCAAACTCCCTAATCCCTATTGAGTCTGCTTTCGTATATCACCCCTCATTGGGTCACCTTTATCATCTGAACCTACCACCTATAAATGGACTCAGCCATTTTCATCCCCAGTGTGCCAAACTACCATCCACAGGCCCATTCCCCATGAACTCTCATACATTTCACATAACCTCTAATAAGTCCACCCCTCATCGGCGACCCACATATATGATGATTGATCCACAGTCGAGTTGCATGACCCTAAACTTCAGCACACATCTTGACCGCATGATGTTAAACTACTTCGCACCATGGTCTAGTTGCATGACCCTAAACTGCAGCACACGTCTTGCCCGCATGACGTTAAACTGCATTGCACCACAGTCCAGTTGTATGATCATAAACTATAGCGCACGTCCTGGCCGCATGACGTTAAACTGCTTTCCACCCCTATCCAGCTGCATTACCCTAAACCATAGTGTACGTCCTGGCTGCATGACGTTAAACTGCTTTTCCCAGGTCTCGGTGGCATGACCTTTAACATGCCTCTATACATGTCTACACCATCTCCATTTCATCCCCAATGAGTCCATCTCCATAACCCTTTAAGAACTCACAACATTCCCCCGTGAGTCAGAGCCCACGCTCACAAGACCACGATGAGCCATTCCACCATCCATACTTACCGACAGCTAGTGGGTAACCATTATCCACCTTCCATCCAAATGCCACCCATCGTACCCCGTTAGTCTTGTGCCATCTCCCTCAAGTGAGTCAAACCACCCGATACTCACTCTATGGCCTCCACAGATCATCATTCATCGCTATCACTGTTCAGTTGCATGACCCTAAACTGTAGCGCACGTCCTGGCCACATAATGCTAAAATACTTTGCCCAGGTCTCGGAGGCATAACCTTAAACACGCCCCACAAAGAAAAAAAAAAGGGCATGGTGTAAACCCGAAAGGGGAGCACCATGAGTAAAAATGACAGAAGAGCATGGTCACGAAACCATGATTAAGAGTGTTCCATAGAATAAAAACTGGGCACGGTGAAAACTCGAAAGGGCACCGTGAGTAAGAATGGAAATAAGGCAGACATGACCGTCAGGTCATGGGAAAAAGATCCTAAAAAATAGGAGGTTGGTGAAAGCCATCTTTACAGCACCACTTCCCTCAGTCCAAGTGAAATCCCGAAAGCACTCAAACCAATAAGCGGGTTGATGCGGCATCCACCACCATAAGATGCTTCAGCCAACATTTCAAGAAAAATTCTCGATAGAAGGATATCCTGTTATCAAGACCGAAAAAAAGAAAAGATCATACACAGGTAAGAAACTATCAAATCAGGTAAATACCTGCCCACAACAACCAAGGTAGTGCCCTTTCAAGGCTACCTCGCCAAAATCCCTTCCTCGTCGGACCAGACATTCGGGATGGACAACAAAAAGCACCCGACTGGGTTTGCAGGATCGGGCCCATAGAGGTAACCTATTTTTCAAAGCAAACCTGGTGTAGCAGCAAACAAAGCCGCAAAAATTTTGACAAGGTTGAAGACTTTTAAAGCTTCTTGTACGTCCAATGGGGTGTAGACTCTAAAATCATCCCTCAAATGTCTCTTCTCCCCCTGAAAGTCTCCATGTTTGGGTCTACAAGCCCTTAATCAAGGCCTGCAGTCATCTGAGCACCTTGGTCACCCCTCCGGGAAGTAGCTTCACACAAGTATCCCTTTGACGTCCGTGTGATGCGGTGGACAAGAAGAAAACTAAAGTCGAAGGACCAATTTTGATTATGAATGTTGTCGTTCTCACTTCTCTCGAAGCACAACATTCGACAGGGTACGTTGTTTGATGTCATTTTCCATCACTTATATCCCCTTTGTGAATAAGGAGAGAGCTCGCTGCCTAGATTTGTAGACACCAAAAGGGTTGTGAACTACAGAAGCCATAAGTCAATAAGTCCTGATCTAGAAGTGAAATTTTCAACAATTTCAGAATTGCCCAAGAAGGTTTGCGATCGTGCTTAAAGGTCTCCTAAGAATACCTACCAAGTTTCATCGCGATACGATAAGTTTAAGGTAATGCAGACGACAAAACAGTTTTGGGAAACCTTACCTCTTTCATGCTGAAAATGGACTTTGAACTACAACACCATTATCAGAGCGTCAAATGGTCTTCATACCATCGCCATTGCATTCATAACGTTCAAAAACCCATAGGTACCAATTTCGACATATTCCAACACTTCTAGAGCAAGTTATGGGCACATTACCCAAAATAGGTAGGTCGTACATAATTACGGTGCACCCTCGGTTAGCCAGTTTCCATTAATTGAAACTGTACATCACAATTTTAGGGATAAAATTTTCATGGCAATGTCTTCCCCATCCCAAGTTGGATCGAGCCCAAATTTTAGGAGCATGTTCTTCTCGACGACCCGGTCGATTTGATATATGACACGCATGATAACACGGTCCGAGCCTAGAGAAATCAAAGGGATAAGTTCGTCGTAAAACTTTCAAAAGCAGCAGGAAATTTTCAGCAATACGTCTCCTCAATCAAATGGACATATCACGATCATCCTCAAACCAAAACCATTACGAGCATGAGGTCAGATGCTTCATCTGAGCCGAACCTCGCATGTGATGGATGGTTAGATTCGACGCACAACGAGTCCGAAGTTGCTGCAATTCAGGCCATTGAAATCCAAACTCCGACAAAAGTTTTCCAATTTGGAAAATGACTATCCAGGCACCAAATCGAGCCGTTCTTTTTGCAAAACAATCGTGGCAACATGTTCGACATTCTACAACTAAGAAACCAGTGAAAAATATTGAGAAACAAGCTGAATTTAAAAATAAGATTGCACGTTTTCTCATGTTTTTACCACGTCATGATCATGGCTCGAGAGTTTGATCCATGGTTAAAAAAAGGATATCAAAACGATCGTCATCCTGATACGATCAAGAAAATAATACTCTTTTGGTCGGATGAAGATTGGAAGGACTCCGAACAGATCCCGAAACATCGTAAAGATTGCATGGCCATTACAGGGATCTGGTTGGAATTTCACAAATTGTTGGTGCAGGGGCAAAATCATCATTTTCCCCCTATTTTCTAATTTTTTTTTAATTCATTTAATTTTTAATTTCCTTCAATTAAGTTAAACAATAGTCATCCACCCATGTTTGAGCCCCACTTCTTTATAAGATACCCTCTACATGTAAAAAGACCCTCTTTTGATGAATTAAACATTTATTTCTTGCTTGAGTCTTGGGTCTCGTTTGGAAAAAGAGAGAGAGGAGAGAGAAAATTTGGACAGGTACCCCTAAATCTTAAAGGTAACTCTCTCCTCCTCTCTTTCCTCCTCCTCTCTTCTCTTCTTTCTCTCATATTTATCTTTCTTCTTTCTCTCTCTTCTTTCTCACTCTTCTTCCTTTGTTCTGTTGTGCATGTCAACAGGCACTTTCTCTCTCTTCTTTCTCTCTATTCTTTCTCTTTCTTATTTATTTCTCCTCATTCCTTATTTTGTCGTGCACTGTAGCAGACACTACCGAGCATAAATTTCTCTCTTCTTTTTCTCTCTTCTTTCTCTCTCTTCTTTCTTTTTCCTCTTTCCTTATTCTGTCGTGCACGGTAGCATGCACTGTCGAGCACAACTTTCTCTCTCTTCTTTCTTTCTCTTGTCATGTGCGGCAACATCCATTGCCGTGTACTACCATCTCTCTCCCCTCTCTTTCTCCTCTCTTCTCTTCTCTTTCTTTCTCTTCTTTCTCTCTTTCTGCTCTCCCTCTTCTCTCTCTTATTTTTCCTTCTTCTTTCTCTCATATCATTCTCATTTCTTTTTCTCTCTTCCCCCCTCTCCTCTTTCCTTTTTCTTTCTCTGCTCCTTTCCTTTCTTTTTCATTTTCTTTCCTCTCTCTCTTCTTCTTTGTTTTTCTCTCTCTTCTTCTTCCTCCCTTCTCTTCTTTCTTTATTCTATTGTGTGCAGTGGCATTCATTGCCAAGCATGACTTTCTTTCTCCTCAATCTTCTTTCCTCCTCCTATCGTGCACGACAACGTGCACTGCCGAGCGTGACACACTCTCCCTTCTTTCTGTCATGCACGACAGTGTTCATTGTCGAGCATGATGTTCCTTTCTTCTCTCTCTGCCTGTCATGCACGGCATTGCACACCACCGAGCACGACGTTTATTTTCTTTACCTGTATTTTGTCTTTTGTGCACGGCATTGCACATTTTCGAGCACGACGTTCCATTCTCCATCTTTGTCTGTTGCTCACGAAAGTGCACACTGCCAAGCGTGACTTTTATTTTATCTCTCCTCAGTCACATGCACCATTTCTTATTAACGTGTGCTTCTCTCTCTCTCTCTCCCTTTTGTTTGGTTAGAGAGCAGACCAAGTCTTGTGTTGCCATGCGAATCTCACTATCGTGCCGGTTAAGTTAACGTGCCCGTTTAGCTGCCAAGTCAGATCAGCCGCTGCATCAGACCTGCCACCATGCCAGTCTTGCCGACATGTCAGTCTTTTTATTGAGTAGTTTAGCCGTCGTGTCGATCCAATCACTATGCCCGTCTTGCTACCACCTCTGACTAGCCGTTGTGCAGGTCTAGCCATCATGTCAAACTTCTTTCCTCTCTTCTTTTCTCTATGTTCTTCTTCTCTCATTCTTTTAGTGTCTTCTCTTTTAGAAGGTTTAGCAAGAGCCAAGCTAACCTTCACTCTCTCTTTTCCTTTTTCTCTCTCTAAAACAAATACTCTTTTTCTTTCATTATCTCTATAGTATTGGGTGAAAGCCAAACCAATTTTCATCCCTCTTCTACTCCTCTTCTTTTAAAAGTACATCTTATCTCTGAAGAGCTGTGAAAGCCAAACCAGCCTTCGTTTCTGTGTCTTCTTCTCTTTCATTCCCTCCTCACTGAAATACTCTTCTCTTAAATGCCTCTTTTCTATCTCACCCCTTGTCTTTCTCACAGTAAAATATGTACTAAAGTTCTCTCATCAAGGTGATGCCGAAAGCCTGTCAAATTAGCACGGACATCTTTATGTTAATTCATCCATTTTCCTTTGAAAACACACGAACGTATGCACTCACCCTATGACAAGGTGGGGTCCTTAGACCCACCTGTCTGTACTCTAACGTATGTGTGTGATTGCAGGTAAGAAGAAATAAGTTAAAGGAGGAGATTCCGAACTGGTCATTGGCCAGGAAGCATTCAAACATGATCTAAGAGGACACCCACGCGAGTATACCCGAGTGCGTCATGGACCCAGATGAGGTAAGTCCCAACTCACACCCTAATTCCTCTCTCACAGGTTGGTATTCCTGCCCATGTCTTCCTTATATGGTTCACGAGGGAGCGGTCTCATGTTCTGGGTCTATTTTGAACTCGGAGCTATGCCACTAGGTCATCCCAACCTGAGGGTGAGATTGAGGCATCTAACCACATCATAGACAATTATGGAGGCCGGGATTCCTCTTAAGTGAGAGGCCACATTATTATCAGTGGTCTTTCCATATGCCAGCTGTTTTGACTCTCCAACAACATTAGATGCTTCGGCTCGCACTTCTGTTGCAGGCATCACTTTCATGAGGGCCGCAAGTTTGAGCAGTTTGATCTTCACAGTTTACCTACCAGATCTCAACTCCAACTACATGGTTTGGGGCTAGGATTCAGCCTCGAATACCCAAGTCACATTGGCAGTCATTCCAAGAGGGACTTCATCTCCTAGTTGGCTCATGAAGGCCATTCATCATCATCGGTCTGGGTATAAAATTACTCACTGTCGGGTAAGTTGGTGGTGCTGTCGGAGGACCTCCATTGCTTCCCTTCTTTGTCTTCCTATCCCGGCTTGCAATGCTTTAAGGAACATGAGGAGCTTCCACGGCTATTCTTGCTTGTGATAGTGTCATCTTCAATGCCCTTAAACCGGCTCTTTTTAGAGCTTTAACTTGCATACGCTTCATTTCGCTGCGACTTACATAGGTGGTCTAGCCATGCTCCGAAACCTCCTCGATATCAACTGAAGAGTTGAGTGTCCCAAAGTATTCTGAGCATAGCTCAAATAGTTCTTGGTATGGACAACCTTCGATGTTTTCCAATATAGGGACCTGGTGGGTCCGGCATTTAAGAGGGATAGGATTGATGACTATGGTCCCCTCATTTATGTATTCTTGTATCAAATCCTTTACTGGCCAATAGTCTTCCAACCTGTGGGTACATGAACAATGGTATTGGCAATAAGGATCTCCTTTCAGGGGGGACCTCCTTTTTTATGTGCTCCACCTTTTGGAGGGGTTATGAGTCCTATGACGAGGAGATGATCATATATATCAAATACCATGGCCTTATCAAAGTCGTAGGACTGTTAACATGGGTGTAGACACCCGCTTTAAATCTGGTAAGTTATCTGGTTTTCTTAGACCCTTAGGATCAAATTGGCCAAGTAAACCCAAAATCCATAGGTCACACAATTTACCCTGTGAGCCGGAACCATTTTGCCAACCCAGAACCTAGCAGATGCCTGTTTTGACCCGAAATCCTTTAAACGCGCTATTTTACGGAAAAAATCATTAAAAATAGTAAAAAAAATCCATTTTGACCCAAATATTTTCTGATAGCTTCACAAGATGCTGAAAAAGATACCCAAATTGAAACACATCAATTTGGACATGTTTTGGTGTGGGCGACACAGGGCGTGCCTCCCAGGCAACACAGGACCGTGTCACTCAAGTCCTCTTGCAAATGCCCTATTTTACCGAAAAAAATCATTAAAAATAGTAAAAAAATCTGTTTTAACCCAAACGTTTTTGGGTAGCTTCACAAGAGGCTAAGAAACATAGCTGAAAAGAAAAATTTGGACAAGTTTTGGTTTGGCGACACGGGGTGTGCCGCCCAGGTGACACGACACGTGCTGCCAACACCTGTCGTTCCCTAACTGTGTTTTTGTCATTTTTCATATTTTTAGGGTTATCTTTTGGGTGGTTTGGCCATGTGGTGCTATCCGTGTTGCTCAAATACGAATTTTAAAGAAATAAAATATTGGTTTGACTAAGGGATTTGTTGGTTACGGGATAACGCTGCCCCAACAAATCCCTCGTTCTGATGAACTCAGTTTGGGTGACCATGAAAGGACGAAAAATGAGAGGGTTGAGAAGGGATGATACTTTTGAGAAACTTTAGGCTGGAAAAGAAACCATAAGAGAGTAGAGAGACCTTCCTTAAGAAAACCCTAACCCTCATCTTAAGTTTGAGTAAACCTAGATCTCTAGGGCACAACAACCCTAGTTATAGAACCATATCCAAGGAACAACCACCTTTGACATCACAGATCTGCTGCTCAACATCCGGATCAGAGAGGCAAAGAGGACGCTGGTGCTATTACGGGCGAGCCCTCGAAGGCTCAGGAGTCCCGAGCCATCCGGCTCGGTTTGTTACGTTTTCTTCTTTTTTTTTACTATTTTAATTTTATTTTGATCTTATTTTGATTAGTTTTCTTTAAAAATTGGTTTTTTTGATGCCTTGGATCACGTTGGCTTCGCCACAGATCTGAGAGCAGATCTGCTCGTTTTCTGGGCAGATCTGATTTCATATTTGAAATTGATTGTTCCCACCTTATCTACCATTGCTTTTTCATTTATTTTTATAATTTTAAAGTGTCAGATCTAAGAGATCTACATCTTTAGATTGCTCGATTTTGAACTATAAACGCCCACCATGGAGTAAATCGAGTGTGATCCGAGCATCAAAATTTCGAAAATCTCATAATCTTTTGAAACTTTGCATGAATGTTCTAGGTACTATTTTTTGACTGTTCCCAAAGTTTCAAGTCAAAATAAAATATTTAAAAATACAAAAAAATATTCTTTTATTAGATCTATTGTCGCTTTATTTTAATTTATTTTCATAAAAACAATTTTATTTGTTGTTTCTCCAAGTTTAAATTAATATTATATTATGAATATATACAAGAAAAAAATATAAAAACAATAAAAAAAAATACTATATTTGGGCGACACAGGGCTTGTCGCCCACGCGACACGGGGGGTGCCGCCCATGTCCAGGGAGACACGCTCTCTGGTTCCCCCCATTGTGGGGTGACATACTCTCTAATTCCCCCCTTCGTCCAACTCATAAATTTTTGAAAATTTGCAGATCTATTCTTGGGACTTTCTTGTGACTGCTCAAAAAATTTTGGAGCAAAATAAATATTTTCAAAATACCAAAAAAACTTTTTTCTTGATACGGTCTATTCTATTTGTTGTTCTTCTGTTTCACTTTGTTTTAATTTTATTTCATCAAAAAGTCTGATTTATCCGCTTTTTCAAGTTTTAGTAACCTTATTTCATCACGATAGACAAGATAAAAAATAAAATATTTTTTTTTCGGCGACACGACCCGTGTTGCACTATTTTTTGCTTAAAATAATTTTTTTTAAAATATAAAAAAAATATTTTTCTTCAGATAAGTCGGTCCTGCTCCTAAATTTTTCTTTTTTATTTTAGTTTTAATTTTGACTGAAACCCAGTTTTCCATGCTTTTCATCATGCTTAGTTTAATTATTTCTCATCAAATTTTAAAAAAATATATGCATAAAAAAAATAAAAAATAAAAATAAAAAAAAATAAAAACGAATTGAGGGTTGCTTGCACCCTCCTGGAACTGTGTCCTGTTTGAGTCATCCACGACTCGGGTCACGCTTGAGTTGGCACAAACTGTGCTTGGTTTCACTGCTTTGACTTTACATTCTTAGGGCTTCCTCACCCCTTCATCTATATTGTCCCTCGAGCGAGTATCGCCTCTAAGCGCGCATCGCTAGGAGCGATCAACGTCGAGCGCTCAATTGTTTTCTTTCTTATTGTGTTCATGTGTGCTTGACTTTATTTTCATTTGTGTGCTTCTTTACACACTCTATCACACACCGATCGAGAATCCAGGAAAACCAGAAAACAAATTTTTTGAAACCTCCAAAATTCGCGTTACTGACATGAGGGGAACCCAGCTTTGAGAGTCGAGGTGGTTGGGATTAGCATAACTTTAATTGTGAGCACCCCTCCGTAATCCTTTGCCTCAAAGAAACTCCATGTATAGTAGGACTTGGCAAAATCCTATAACAGGAGGCTAGGACCTATGCGGGGACCCATATCAGCCTAGCCGAATTTTAGTAGTTGGGAACACCCACTCTCAAGCCAAGCCTACCTATAGTACTTTACTAGGTTAAATGTTTTTGTGTGGTTGTTTGCTTATTTTTGATTGGGTAATCTTATATCTTAGTCGGGACCCACCTTTGGTCCAAGTTGAACTCTGGGTCCAAGTTCAGGTATTTACCCAGCCTAGCTCAGGTCCGAACCAGGTTCACACTCAGATCCGAACTTAGGCCCCTCTTAGTCCGAGCCTAAGGCTCGTTCTTAGTTCATCTTTGATCCATTCTAGGTCTGCACCTAGTCTGATTAATAAACTCTCTGGGTCCAATTTCAGGCTTTTACCCAGCCTAGCCCAGGTCTGAACCAGGTCCACACCCAAGTCCTAACCTAGGCCCCCTTTTGGGTTCGAGCCAGAGCTACCACCTAAACAAACTTTGATCCAGTCCAGATCTACACCCGGTCTGTGTTTCAAAACCCTCTAAGTTTAAGCCTAGGCTTGTGCCCGGCTCAGTCCAGGTCCAAAACAGACTCACACCCAAGGCTGAACCTAGACCCACCCTTGGTCCGAGCCGAGACTCATGCACCACCTAGTCTAGATCTTAATCTAGGTTATAGCATAGGTCTAAGCATAGAGTAAGCTCTAGAGCTAGACTAAACTTACTTAGTTCAAGGTCTGAACCAAAACCCATTGAGTTTAGCAAGTCTAGGTCCCAGTCTAGGCTTAGCTTTGGTCTTAGTTAAGGTTTTTCCCCTAGAGTAAGGCTGAGTCTGCCCTAGATCATCGAGTTTATATCTTAACTAAGCCTAGACTCTAGAACCCTGCCAAAGAAAGTCACCATGTCGGTTACCCAAGGCGATTATGATGACTTCTCCACGACTGACTCTAAACCGAACCTTCCCAAACCAAGGGACCAGTATGCCGCAAACCCTTAGGATTACGGCCAGAACTCTGGCTAATCCTTTATCCATCGTCCAGGTCGTTAATTAGAAGCCGAGTCTCAGGGATCCACTCTTAACCCTGAGCTCTATATGGTCCGAAAAGTTGGCTCCGCCCAAAAAATATTGAACAGTCACGGGGTCCAGCCGGACATTGTCCTACAGGGAACCTTACGTAGCCACAGTAGGAGCCGTCTGACCTTAAGCAACCAAAGCAGGAGCCGTGCAAGGGAAGAAATCCATGCAGCATCTAATGTAAATTCCCACAACTTGAACCGAGATAACCCTGAAGTCCAACGATCTCAAGACCAAGAGGGGATCCAAACCTACCTCGAGCCACCGTAGTATAGCCCACGATGTCTTGAACAGTGTACACAGCCGAGGCATCAATCTAAACCAACCCTTAGGCGAGATAGGCATCCAAGCTATCCTCAAACGTCTAGTTGACTTAGGTTACACAGTTCATGCCGTAGTTCATGGGTCGGTCAAAAACCAACTTAATGGCATAGGTCAACCCTTAACACAGCCGAGTCAGCTGATTCTTCAATCGATCTCTCCTGTGTATCCGGTCCAACCAACCGTGCAGTTTCTGCAATAGGTGGCGATGCCTATGAGTCAGTAAGACCCTCAAGGACAAATGTGTCAAACCACTCCGATAACCGTGGCTTATCCATCACAAGCCCAAGAAGGCCAACATCTACCCCAAGTCTCGACTCAACAGTCTATGCTTGGGAACCCACCGACCGGTGGGCCTACTCTCATGCCAAATACTCAACAAGAAGGCACTCCAAAAGTAATGCAGGATATGCTTGTAAGTATGGGTATGCATGAAATCCTATCCCCAAAGGCCTATGTTCATGAGATCGTTGAAGGCATTGAAGACCTTCCCCCTAGGTTTTTCATCCCAGAGATTAAAAACAAATTAAATGGAAAGAGTGACCCAGATATTCATGTCAACACGTACCTCCTCTCCGTCCGAGCCTTGCGGGACAGGCCTAACCAATTGAAAGCCCTACTTTCACAAACTCTAACCAATGAGGCTTTAAACTGGTATCTGAGAATAATGATCGCTGAACCACACATAACTCCAAATGAAATGTTCAACCAGTTCATCTCTTATTACCGTGGGTCAACACCAAGAACTCTTTCCCTGGGTGATCTCAGTGCAACTAAACAAAAGCCCAGAAGAATCCTTCGAGGATTTTATCAATCGATTCAGCGAGGCGGTGATGCGGGTCATATAATGTCCACTCATGGACCTAGTTAAAATCTTCATGGCCTTAGAAAATGCAGCTCCTAAATACAAGACCTTGTTTCGCCAGGAACTTGTCCCCCACTCTTTTGACTCCATGATCGTGCTGGTGGAATGACATGAGAGGGCGAGAGGGACACCCCTCAGCACTAGGCTCGATAACAAATCCATCATGATTCCCCAAAATAAAAATAAGAACAACAGCAAGGGGAAAGCTTCAGGTCAGGTTAACGAAATTTTCGTTAACGGACTGGCTCAAGGTTCAGCCACCCAACAAAATAATAAGAATCAAAATCGAAGGGGTCAGCCTAGAGCTAACGCTCAAAATAACAGTCGAATGCGAGAGGACAACTTCACTCCTCTCATAGACCCATTAGAAAAAGGTGTTGAATTACTCTTGAAGAAAAAACATGGTTCAACTCCCGCCACCATCTAAACTACCATTTGAGGTTAAGGATAAGAACAGATGGTGCAAGTGTCATAGAAACCATGCCCATGATACCCAAAATTGTTTCTACTTGAAGCGGGTGATTCAAGGGTTGATTAATAAGGGCGACATCACTGTCAGACTAACAAATCAACCTGTTGAAGAACCTAATCAAAAGATGGGTATCTTCATAAACCCTCTTCCCAAAAATACGGCCACAAGAATCGAAGAAACGGGAGCTCCGAATAATTAACGGAGGATGTTATCATTCACATGCTTGAAAACGGAGACGAAGAAGATGATCCCAGCCAATTCATATTTGTTTGTGAACATCATCTCCAAGAACTTGAAGAAGATCTTTTGAGTCTTCTTAAAGGAAACTCTTCATCCCCGAACTTTGATGATGCTCTTAAGTGGGACCAGTATGACGAAGATGATGCCATCAAGATTGACATGGTCAAAGTTGATGAAAAGGGATCATCATCCAAACAAGGTGTCAACACTCCGAGGTATCCCATTACCCTCGCTAAAGCTGACCTTATCGAGCTCCAGGATGGCAAAGTTGATTCCATAACCCAAAGAGGTCGAATGTTCAAGCCCATCCAATTGATAGAGGAGAAAGAATGGGAGCCACTTCAACAGCTAAACCACCAGCAGGGGTTGCGGATCATGAACCTAATAAAAGAACTCAAGGATCCGTAACCACCTATGATCTACAGGCTCATCTCAGGAAGATCCAACCTCAAAACACCATCTTGGAGCTACTCGCCAACTCTCCGGTACACAGAGCTCAGATCAAAAGGGTTCTCACTAAGACACACATCCCCGAACAACACCCAGCCGGATCAGTTGTGCGGGATGATCAACCAACTAATGGAACCAACGCCAATCATATTCAAGGATGATGACATCCCAGCTAATGTCAATCATTATCACGTCTAGCCTCTTCATATCACTGTTTTCATGAAAGGATATGAGATAAGGAGTGCTGGTTAAGAATGGGGCATCCCTTAATATATGCCCTATGAAAATGGTGAAGCAGATAGGCAAACGCTTAGATGACTTCAAGTCATGCCAACTAACTATCGCCACATATGATGGGACCAAGAGTTAGGTTGAGGGCATTTGCCTTTCACACTCAAGATCAGTCCTACTATCCAGGTGATAAAGTTTTATGTCTTAGATATAGAAACCTCATTCAACATGATGCTACGCAGACCATGGCTACATGAGAACCTCATGGTCACCTCTACACTCCATCAATGCCTCAAGTTTCTGATTAAAAACAGTGTCGTAAAGGTATGCACTGACCCCCCTTCCTATTCTAATTCCAGCATACATAGCGAAAAACTAGCCGTAGGGGTCGAGCTCGAGGAAATCCCGCTCGCTTCCATCGAGCAAGCAGATTGTCGCACTTTACGCCTAAAGGCCGACGACCTCATTCCTCAAATTTTGCAAACATCAGCATCGATGGAGGAGATCATCCATTACCAACATCGATACGGCTTCGGGTCCCTCGAAACCTGGCATATGTCTGTTCCCAAGGCTTCCAATCTGGTTATGGTTTGGGAAGTCAAGAGCAAGGCATAAAGGAAGCGATTTCTGCATCACCTGAAGCCAAAACTGGAAAAGGGGATCGAAAAGGACTCGGGTGTTCTCTCACTTTATTTCAGAGCCGGATGAAGCCTTCAAGCTCTCCGAGCTTTGCAACTGGAGGCATTCAAAGCCTCGATCCTCTTAATGTCCTTCTTTCAAAATGGCCAAAGGTGATCCTTGATTCCCCAACAAGGATAGTCCCTCTTCCACATCTCAGCACACACAAACCTTTTTGCTGACCTAGATTTAAAGGTATGAACAATCGTCTCTGACACAGCCAAGAGTGCTCATCCACCTAATCAAAATCAGGAACGGAATTGGTCGATCATTCCTTTGTGTCGAGAATCACTGGAAGCATACCAGCGGCACCTCCAAGTCCCGGTGCAAAAAACCGGATAACCGTGGGGTGGCCATCTAACCATCCTGCGCTTCCTCTCCCCAACATTTCTCTCGCAAGTCTCATAAGGGATACTTCTTGTTACATTTTAAAATCGTGGAAAATTCAAAACATGATAAGCTGATAATAATGAAAAACATTTTTAAAATTGACTCTCACTCAAGATAGCCCTATAACGGTGCATAATATCCAAGACGATGAATTGAACAACAAAGATGAAGATCAAGATAGTCAAGAGTGTGAACAAATCTCTCAACCTGTTGAACTTACTTCCCATGTTGAGCAATTCAAGAAGGGGTTCGATGGTGACCCAACGACTATCATCGAAGAGAGGATTGACGTAAACTTAGGAACTGAGAAGGACCCAAGGTTAACCAAGATTGGGACCTCCTTATCTTCTAAGGAGCAGGAAAATGTGATTTCCTTTCCCAAGGAATATCACAATGTCTTCTCCTGGTCATACGATGATATGCCAGCGCTAGATCCCACATTCATGCAACATCACCTAATATTCCACGAAGGGACAAAGCCTGTAAGGCAGAAACTCCGCCGTCAAAAGACTCACATTGAGCTCAAAATCAAGGAAGAAATCGACAAACTGCTCAAGGGAAAGTTCATTACTCTCGTCAACTATTCAGAATGGTTGGCCAACATAGTGGTCATACCCAAGAAAGATGGTAGGATCCGAGTGTGTGTCGATTACAGAGACCTCAATAAAGCATGTCCCAAAGACAATTTTGCTTTACCAAACATAGATGCCTTGGTCGACAACACTGCGAGGCATGAGATGCTGTCATTCATAGATGGCTTCTCGGGTTTCAACCAAATCCTCATGGCAGAAGAAGACCAAACCAAGACATCATTGATAACGCAATGGGGAACCTACTGATACAAAGTCATGCCCTTCGGTCTCAAAAACATAGGAGCAACTTATCAACAATCAATGACTAACATCTTCCATGACCTAATGCATACCATTATGGCAGACTATGCCGACGGCATTCTGGTCAAGTCGAAGACTAGGTTTGATCATCTCACCAACCTGACAACCATTTTCGAAAGACTCCGTAAACATCAACTCAAACTCAATAAAAAAAAATGTGCCTTTGGAGTTGAATCTTGCAAATTACTAGGATTTATAGTAAGCCAAAGAGGTGTTGAGGTGGACCCATCGAAAATATGAGCCATCACTAAAATGCCTCCTCCTAGGAACATCAGAGAAATCCGTGGGCTTCAAGGTCGCATACAAGCCATAAGGCGCTTCATTTCGCAGCTAGCAGATAAGTGCGCACCATTCAATAAACTCCTTAAGAAGGACACCCCATTCATATGGGACAATGAATGCTAAGAAGCGTTTGATCAAATCAAGGAGTACCTCACTAAACCTCCCATCCTTAGTCCTCCTAGTCCAGATTATCCCCAGTTCCTATATCTGTCAGTAAAAGACAAGACCATGGGGGCAATGTTAGGACAATATAATGATCATGGAAAAGAACAAATGATATACTGTATCAGCAAAACCATGGTCGACTGTGAGACAAGATACACTGATGTGGAGAAGCGTTGCTTAACACCTTTGTGGGCCATGTAGAAACTAAGACATTATGTCTTACCACATTCAGTCAAGCTCATATAAAAAATTGACCCACTCAAGTACTTATTGGAGAGGCCAGTCCTCAATGAACGTTTGACGAACTGGAGAATGCTATAGAGTGAGTTCAAAGGAGGAGGCATTTTAGTGATGGCTCATATTTTTGATCCCTTGAACTTAGTTTATTACGTTTAACACAGATCTCCCTGTTGAGAACCTCTTCACAATAGGACTCGATTTGGGATATATACTTCGACGGTGTAAAGAACAAATATGAGTTTGGTATAGGAGTCATACTATGCTCACCCGAGAAGATTTTAATGCCAACAGCCATCAGATTGAATTTCCCATGTACCAATAACATTGCTGATTATGAAGCCTTGATAGCTGGGCTCGAGAACCCCATGGGAATGAAAATCCAGCAAATACGAGTGATTGGTGACTCCTTACACGTCATAAACCAAGTTCAAGGGATTTGGAGGGTGAAAGAAGTAAAGCTCAAACCCTATCAAGAAAAGGTGGAAAAGATGATTCCATATTTTAAGAAAATCACCTTTCAGCACATAACTAGGTAAATAATCGGTTCGCTGATACCCTTGCAACCCTTTCTTCGATAATCGATATTCCTCTAGATATCACCACATTTCCATTCTACATCAGGAACAAACATGACCCTTCCACACCAAGGATAGAAAAAGAAATAGAGCAAGAAAATGAGAACAATGGGGATGTGTCTCTCGTGGCTTCAGATGCGCTAGTTAAGGAAAAACCATGGTTCCACGATGTTATGTCCTTGCTAAACGATGGGTTATACCTCGAAGGAGCCACCAAAAAGGATAACGAAGCCCTTCAAAGGTTTTATATGGGATTCTTAGTGAGAGGTTATCTCCTATTCAAAATGTCCTTTGATGGAATCATTCTACGGTGCCTCGATCAGCCAAAAATTGACCAAGTACTGACAGAGTTTCACAATGAAGGAGGTCATTCGGGGGCAGCCGCCTTAGCTCATAAAATCAAGCAACAAGGCTATTACTGGACCACCGTGGCCTAAGACTGTTGGAAGTTCGTTAAGAGGTGTCCCAAATGTCAACTCTATGGAGACCTCATCCATGCACCTTCCGTATCACTCAACTTAACACCGCCCGTATGGCCCTTCGCCATGTGGGGTCTTGATATCATCGAAATGATATCACCAAAAGCCTCAAATGGCCATCGTTTTATATTAATAAGTACATAATACTTCACCAAATGGGTAGAGGCCGCGTCATTTTTTAAAGTTGAAGGCCAACATGTTGCCCGTTTCATAAAGAATATCGTATTCAGATTCGATATTCCTGAGTCAATCATCACTGACAATGGATCCAATCTCAAAAATGAAAAGATCACTATGGTGTGCAAAAAGTTTGAGATAACACAAAAATTCTTCACACCTTACTACCCTCAAGGAATTGGACAAGCAAAAACCACAAATAAAGGACTTCTCATAATCATAGAGAAATAATAGAAGGCAAAAAAGATTGGCACGAAAAGCTAAACGATGCTCTATGGGCTTACCAGACAATTGAGAAGACTCCCACTGGCATGACCCCATACTCATTGGTGTATGGTATGGGAGTAGTGCTATTTATCGAAGTTGAGATACCATCTCTCCGAATCCTCATTTATGAAAATGTAGATGAGGAACAAAAGATCGAAGCCTGAATCACTGCCCTTGTTTCTTTGGATGAAAAACGACTACGAGAAACACAAAATATTATTGCTTACCGGCGTAGAATCGAGAGGGCGTACCAAAGGAAAGTTGTTCCCTGACAATTCAAAGAAGGGGACATGGTGCTCAAGAAAATCTTCCACGCTCTTGTAAATCCCCCCCCTTTAGGCACGTTCAAACCTAATTGGGAGGGGCCATTCGTGGTTACCCGAGTGCATGCAGGCAGTTCTTACAAGATAGAAAATCAGTAGGGGACAAACTCAATGACCCGATTAATGCGATGTATCTCAGAAAATACTACTTGTAACTGGCTCAAAAGCATGGTGAAAACCTGAAAAGGCACTACAAAAGAAAAAAAAAAAAAAAAAAAAAAAAAAATGGACGTGGTGAAAACCTAAAAAGGCAGCACGAATAATAAAAAAAAAATCTCCAAGAAGGAGCTTTCGATGCGAAACACTCAAGTACAAACAAGTACTCGTAAGTTCTAATAATGCTGCATAAGCAGACGCTGAGGATGACGACTCCTCCTAAAACCCCGCAGGTTCCCAACAGAACTAACTCAGAAAGATGTAGGAGGGTGACATGAATGGAAAACCGAAGTGACTTCAATGAACCCTGGAAAACGTCAAGACCATCCAAGAGGAAAGCCCAGCAAGAATCCAGAGGACTCTTCATGGATCCACGAAGTAGAGGATGAAAGATCCAAAGTGAAAAGACAACTTTGTGATTTCTAAGTTCTCACAATCCCACTAAGTTTCATCATCTTTGGGTAAAACATAATAAAGAATATGACCACCAAAAGGGCCATAGGTGGCAAAACTGTAAGGCCTATCCCTTTTGAAAATTTTGTTTCATTTTGATTGTTAAAATCATCCATTTTCAAAAGCTTTCTCCTTTTATAAGGGACTTCCTCCATCACTACAAGAGGTTAAACTGTTAGTTATCTGGCCTCGCTCTCCAAGCCAACTTCCTATGCCTGTTATGAAGGCTTGAAACTAGCCAGGCACTCCATGGTTGCATGAGTATGACTACCAAATACCACATATAGGAGATTGGTGAACCTCGCCAATGACAAAAATTGGCTAGTTTGGGAGCGTTTTTCTCTCGACTGGACTCCTGAGGTAAAATGAGGCAAGCTCATCCCTATGTATGCGTACTATGACCTAATAGCCAGAAATGAGAGACAAAAGCCCTACAACTAGGGAGTTGAATTTGTAAAAAATCAGTTCGAAAATTGTGTACAAGGAAAGTGTTATACTCTACTTTGACTAATCAATTGAACATGCACGAGTTGAAAAAGAACCCCCAACAGGGGCAATAAAGAAAAAAAAAGGAAAATTTTCAAACTCCCCATAATAGGGGCAAAGTTGAAAAGCCCCTTTTCTCAACCAATTCTCCAAAAGAATAAAAAAAAATTTAAAAATAATGATAAAAATTTCAAAAAAGAATAATTTGTTCCTCGATGGCATGAGCCTAAACTGCCAACCAATTTTCCAAAATTTTCAAAAAAATAACTAAAAAAAAAAAATTTTACTCTCCATGGTGGCATGAGTCTAAACTGCCAACCAATCTTTCTAAAAAAAAAAATCAATTTGTTTTTTTTGCATATGCTTCTTAGTGGCATGAGCCTAAACTGCCAATCGGCTTCAAAATCGTTTGCTCCACAGTGCCATGAGCCTAAACTGCCAACTAGGATTCAGATTATCAAACTCATGCGACGTTAAAAACCTGAGCTAACAGGTCAAACTCGTGCGACGTTAAAAACCCAAGCTAACATGTCAAACTCGTGTGACTTTAAAAACCCGAACTAACACGTCAAACTTGTGCGACGTTAAAAAACCGAGCTTACATGTCAAACTCGTGCGAAGTTAAAAAGTCGAGCTAACACATCAAACTCGTGTGACGTTAAAAAGCCGATCTAACACGTCAAACTTGTGCAACGTTAAAAGGTCGAGCTACTATGTCTAGCCCCGTATGATGTTAAAGGTCGGGTCATCCAGCTCAACGTCAAACTCGTACGACGTAAATGAGCAGGGACAGGTAATGTCTAGCCCCATATGACGTAAAAGGTCAAGTTATCCAGTTCAACATCAAACTCATGCGACGTAAAAGAGCCAATATAGGTATTGTCCATCTTTGTAAGATGTAAAAGGTCTAGTGTATTGTCCATCATTGCATGACACTAAACTGGTTAGAGGGCTCTATGGTTGCAGGAGTTAAAACTGCTAACCAACTTTGTGTTTTGAAATATCTTCCTCGTTTCAAAATTTTCATTATATGTCTTGTGTTTTCAAAATCTTTAATTTCTTTGTTAAAATCGTAATTTGTCCCTGCTCCGGGTTCTATTTCAAATCTCCCCCTACTTTCAAATTTTCTAAAACCTTTTCTAAAATGAAGGAGCTTGGACACCCGTATATGATGATTACCGCGTTTGCCGTGATTGCCACATTGCTGCCTCGCCTCTCTATTTGGAATTGATCAGACAAGTCTCTTCCTATAGATAGCCTTTCCCTATAGACAACCTTAGGAAACCCCTAAATAAATCAAAGAAATTGCCAGGGTTAAATTTTCAAACTAAGAAAACCCTGAGGTCAAGTGGCATGACTGTCAAGCCTACGTAACTCATCGACACCTCACGCTAAAAACCCTAGGATGAAAATGCCCTAGGTGGGTGAGCAAGGGAGTGCAATGACTTGGAGGGATAGTTGGCGTGCCACCTGCCCACGTGACGTTGGGATGACATTCATCTTTGACATTCTCCTGCCCCTCAAAGGGCAGGAAGCGTCAAAGAGTCTACTGTTGCTACTCACCTGTCCCTCGAATAACAGGGAGTGCGCGTTTGCCTGCCCCTCGAAGGATAGGGAACGACAATGTATCTACTTCTTGACCACTCTCCTGTCCCTCGAAGGATAGGGAGTGCTAAAGAGGGGCAACTGCAGACACCTGCTTTAAATCTAGAAAGTTTTGTAGTTTTCTTAGACCCTTACGATCAAATTAGCTTAGTAAACCCAAAATCCATTGGTCACAATATTTACCCTATAAGCCGGAACCATTCTGCCAGCCCAAAACCCAATAGATGCATGTTTTGACTCAAATCCAACAAACAAGCTGTTTTATGAAACAAATAATGAAAAATAGTAAAAAAATATGTTTTAACCTAAAGTTTCTCAGAGATTTTCACAAGAGGCTGAGTAAGACATCCAATTTGAAAAATTTCAGTTTGCACAAGTTTTGATTTGGGCGACATGGGGCATGTCGCCTAGGTGACACAGGGTGTGTCTCCCAAGTCATCTTGTAAATGCCCTATTTACCAAAAAAATCATTAAAAATAGTAAAAAATCTGTTTCTACCCAAATGTTTTCTGGTAGCTTCACAAGAGACTAAAGAACACACTTGAAGATTTCAATTTGGACTATTTTTGGTTTAAGCGACATGGGGCGTGCCGCCCAAGCAACACGACTTGTGCCACCAAGCCTTGGGCGACACGACCCGCGCCACCCACACCTTTTTTTCCCCAACTGCGGTTTTATCATTTTTCATGTTTTTAAAGTTATCTTTTAGGTGGTTTGGCTGTGTGGTGCTATCCAGGTTGCTTAAATCCAAATTTTTTTAAAAATAAAAGATTGGTTTGACCAAGGGATTTGTGGGTTACGGGATAACTCTGCCTAAACAAATCCCTCATTTAGATGAACTCACTTTGGGTGACCATAAAAGGATGAAAAACGAGAGGGTTGAAAAGGGACGAGACTTTTGAGAAACTTTAGGTTGTAAGTGAAACCCTAGGAGAGTAGAGAGACCTTCCATGAGAAAACCCTAACCCTCATCTTAAGTCTGAATTAATCTAGATCTCTAGGGCACAACAGCTGTAGTTATAGAATCATCTCCAAGGCACAACCACCCTAGACCTCACAGATCTTCTGGTCAACATCCGGATCAAAGAGGTAAAGAGGATGTTGGTGCTGATACTAGCGAGCCCTCGAAGGCTCAAGAGTCCCGGGCCATCCGGCCCTGTTTGGTATCGTTTTCTTTCTTTGTTTTTCTGTTTTAATTTTATTTTGATTATTTTTCTTAAAAAAATTGTGTTTTTGATGCCTTGGATCATGTTGGCTCCGTCACAGATCTGAGAGCAGATATGCTTGTTTCTAGGCAGATCTGATCTCATATTTGAATTCGATTGTTCCCACTTTCTCTACGATTGTTTTTTCATTTATTTTTATCAATCGAAAGTGTCAGATCTAAGATATTTACATCATTAGAACGCTCGATTATGCACTATAAACAATGGGACGCTCAGAGCTACCCATGGGAGCTTAGCTTAGTGACAAAGGAAACCATGTTGGCCGCCATAGTCTCGGCCTCTGATGTTTCTTTTTCAGTAGCCTTGTGCTTTCCTTCCTTGATAAAGTTCTCGATGATATCCTTTAAGGGATAATAATCTTTTATTACATCTCGTATCATCTGATGATACGTGCAGTAATCAGTTTGATCTGTTTAGCCAACCTGCTCAGGATATCTTGGTTTAGATACCCTGATCTCGACTGAAAAGGTTATTGATATGTTGAAATGTCCCAGGCATACTACCCTAGTATTTTAAACCATTCACCCAACCAGGACCCCTTCTATGTAAAATTTAGCCTCCATCAAACCCTTATAGCTTCAGTGGGACCAAAGGCGTCATCACACAAAACAAGGCAAGAATGACACAAAGCGGTCTAATCATGAAGCATTCAAAATGAATGGCTCTGATGTTACCTCAACGGGCACTAAAGCCCTACCAAAAGTCCCACAGCAAGGTACAAATGGCATCGTAGTCACAACATGAGAGACTTGGGAGACCACAAGTTCACGCCATTCCCATTGACATCAATGCCAGTCCAAATGGCACTAAGACTTGGGCCGCCATTTTCAAGATACAACAGAATCAAGAACCGTGGCGGTAGTGCCAATGCCACCAGCGCCATTTCCAGTAGCATTAAGTTTCGAGACGTTCACCAGGTGGGACACAGCCTAGCCAATGTGACTGAAGTGTGCCTGGTCGACGTGACTGAATTGACGGGCTGACATGTCAGTCCATTTGCACCAACATGGCAGACCCGTACTAACATGTCAGATGTCAGTAAGGAGCAAGGTTGTCAAACTCCCATTGGTTGATGATCAAATGAAAGTACAATCAAGATCGCAAGACAGTTGGTATCTGACGACAGTCGAAATGTCGATAGCACTAGTCGAAATAATTTCAAGCTACGACTCCTCCATCCAGACCAAATCACAACCACCGGAATGTGACGCACGTCCTAAACAGCGTTTAATGGCAGCCGGAATGCCATCGACGCCATTGCCAATGGCGTTAGAATCTGACAGGTCATATAAATTAATGAGCAATTAGTATTTGCTTACCGTCATTATTACGGCATTAATTATATGGCTCCATTCCAACCAATACTGGCATCAATCTAAGTGTCGTGGAATTTTGTGGCTCCATAAACTTTGAGAATTTTGTGCCCAAACTATGCCCAAAATCTCTTGATCGTAAGCATAAGCTTGACCTTGAGAGAAAAGTGCCAAGGCGAGTCCTCTTTGAGCAACACCCATCATACCATACCCTTCAATCCAAAACTACAAAACTCCTTCAAACTACACTTCAAACCGAAGGTGGTCCAAATAATCAAACCTTTCGGGTGCCCTTCTTCCTATCTCTATTTGCCCCATTACAAACCAAGAAAGTTCGGCATTGATTTTGCAACTTTACTAACTGAATCAGCACTAGGCCGACGGACTCGACCTAAATGTTATTTTTTCTTCTTTCATTGGTTTTTCTAATATTTATTTTTATTGTTAAGGCTTTTTATTTTCATAGTTAAGGCTTTGTTCTTTCTTCATTTCATGATTTGATTTCTTTTCTCTCCATTTGTTTATGTTTGTATTTATTTATCTTTTAGCTATTTTTATATATGGTTTTCCCTACCTTCCCCTATTTATGATCCTATCCATATTCCTTTGTTTTATCGTTAAATGCAGACTTTAATATGTATAATTACTTATGTTTGATTTTATCTTTCCTTTCTTTATGTTCTCATTGCATGATCATTTCCCCTTTTGTTAGTTTGTATTTATTTATTTTGTTTTGATGTATTTATTTCCTTTATTCTTTTACTTGAATAGGATAGATCTCCTCTTCCCAACAAGCCCCCCTTTCTTTATTTCTCAACCTTCTCATTAAATAGTCATTATTCCCTTCTTGAGAAAATCTATTTACAGTTAGGAATTTTTTGTTTATTCCTCTTTTCGCTGTTTATTACTTTGGTAATGGAGATTTCTCTTTCACTTCTTATTCCCTTCATTAAATGATGATTTCGTTTCCTTTCATTGTAAATATCCTTATTGGTTTGTTACATTTATGTATCTTCCTTGTTTCCCCCGTTTGGTAGCGTAGATTTTCTCTTCTCACCTCAATCTCTTCTCACCTCAATCCTTCTTTTCTCACCTCACTTCAGTACAAAGAAATCACGACCAGTCTCGATAGGGGAATTAATTGCCCTTAAAAAAGGACTTGATGAATTGTTAACTAATTTCGTCAACCGGTTTATTGCCATGGCCTAAAAGGTCATAGAATACCTATTATCACTCCATACTAAGATCAACATCATATTAGAGAATGGCAATAATGAATACAGGACATTATTAAGTCACGATGGTGTCCATCTAGCGTTCAACATTATTTCAGAAAGGATCACACTATACGAGAGAACTAAATCTCAGATGACTGGTATTAAGTCAAGCAAAACTAAAAAATCAATAAAACCTCGAGAAAAGTCCCTCGAGCAAACAAGAAAGCTTTTGAAGCTCCGGACACTTCACACATGGTCACGGTGCAAGAGGAGCCGATTGACATTGTCCCTGTGATTGAACAGTCTCCTCACCTCTTCGCATTCTCTTTGAGATGATGGTGCAACAAAAGATGATCGCGCCCCATATACTTAAGAAACTGAAACAAGTGATAGAAAAAGAACAAAACACATGGGGCACGACTTGTGCCACTGTTTTGGATTTCGAACCATTTTGGAAAGGTATATGCACAGTGGCGAGATAGTTATAAGCAACGCATCGCCTCCACAAGAGGCTCATGAGGTCAAAACTCCACAACAGGACGAACCTAAAAAAATCAAATTCACACCCTTCACACCTCAAAAGCACATGCCCACTGTTGGAAGGTATTTTTCATCAACATAGGGCCCCTGCTCAATAAAGCCTAGCAAACAATGGAAATTTTGACAGTCTCAGAATAGCCCTAGAATCGGCCAAGATCTTCATGAGGTATCTCAAAGTCTCCTGCCAAGTTTCGTCACATTCTGACATGTTTAAGACAGTGCAGACTGAGAAACAATTTCGGTAGAATCGGTCTCTAACGCTCTGAAACGGTCCCTATAACTAGAGCTACATTTTTGGCGTCTCAAACTACTGTGGGACCACAACCATGGGATCTGGTACGATCGAAAGCCCCCAGGTGTCAAATTTCAGCCCGAACGGACACTCCAGGAAGAAGTAATAGGCAAAAGAGTGAAACAGGAGGGGCTGCATGCTATTCCCGTACGGCCACCCTGCAACTCCACGCCATGGAAGGGACAGTCATGAGCAGTGACTTTTAATGGTCATATCTCACCCGTCCCAAGTTGGATCGCGCTCAATTTTGGTGAGCATGTTCGTCTAGTCAAGACGAGATATTCGATATGTGGCACACCCCGTGACGACACCCAAGCACGAAGAAAATCTAGAGAGAAGTTGCTGATCTGTGAAGAAAGTACATGAAATTTAGTAGCGTTGTGTCTCACTCAGACAACCAGATCACACTGCTCGTGAGTCCAATCGACACAAGACTAATTCCGTTACAAGAGTAAGGTCTCGGGCAATCATTGACCCGAACCTCGTACTTGACGAACTGCAAATTTCATCACCAGAATTCCATATTTCGACCAAAATTTCAAAGCTATGAAATCTTTGTTCGGGCACGAAATCGAGCTATGTTTGTTGCCCCGCAATGATAAAAGCATGCTCAGTGTAGTTCAATGAAGAAATCACCGAAAAACATCAAGGAATGAGTACACTATCAATCCGAAGTTTCAAGATCCACTCAAATTTCAAGTCCCATGATCGTGCACTAAAAGCACAATATATGAATCAAAGTTGGTATCAAATCGATTGCCGTGCCAAGCCCTATAAGAAAAAAATCATCTTATGATCAACTGAGCATTGGAACAACCTCGGATCATCTAAGCAAGATCACACAATTTCTAAGGAAACACAGGGATTGTTCTGGAATTCCAGGAATTGTTCAAATGGGGCAAATCTGTCATTTTGCATCTTATTTTTTAATTTCATTTAATTCAATTTAATTTTAATTTTCAGTAATTAGGGTTACTTTATATCATCCACCCATTTTTGGGGCAAATTCTATATATACGTATCATAATTGTATGCAAAAAACGAGACACACACACAAGATCCATCTCCTTGCAAAGGAAGACTAACTCCCGATCAATATTCGGTGTACTTGAGATGCGAGCCGGTGGGGTTAGTAACATAAGGAAGACTAACCGCCAGTCGATGGTCGGAGTACTTGGGACTCAAGCAAGTGGGGTTAAGAGCACAAGAAAGACTAACGGTTGATCGATGGTTAAAGTACATGGGACACGAGCTGGTCGGGTTAGTAACACTAGGAAGACTAACCATAGGTCGATAGTCAGAGTACTTGGGATGCAAGTCGATGAGTTAATAATACAAGGAAGACTAACCACCGGTAGACGGCCAGAAAATTTGGGACTTGACCCAGTAGAGTTCGTAACACAAGGAAGACTAATCGTCGGTCAATGGTCGGAGTACTTGGGACATGAGCCAGTGGGATTATTAACACTAGGAAGGCTAACTGCCAGTCGATGGTCAGAGTACTTGAGACGCGAGCTAAAGGGCTTAGTAACACAAGGAAAACTAACCGCTGATTGATAATCAAAGTACTTGGGACACAAGCCAGTGGGGGTAGTAATGCAAGGAAAACTAACAGCAGGTTGGTAGTGGGAGTACTTGGGACCCGAGCCGATGGGGTTAGTCACACAAGGAAGACTAACCACTGGCTGATAGTCGGAGTACTTGGGACCCAAGCCGATGGGGTTAGTAACACAAGGAAAAGTAACCACCGATCAATGGTCAGAGTACTTCGGATGCAAGCCTGTGTTGGTGTTGCGGGGATGTACAACAGCCGAGGGTGAGTGCACAACCTGTGTAACCAGAGGTGAAAATCAGGACCTTGAGAGGAAGGGTCCAAAGGCTCAGGGGCAGTGGCTCTCGCCCGAACTCCGGCAAGAACCGTGCAAGGATTGTCCTCACAAGTTGGGGTAATGGAACTCGTGTAACATGATGAATGTGTGCCCTCTTGTGCAAGATTATCCATAGCACCGCCACTGCTCCTCCTTCCTTGACTCTTGCAGGGGTAGGTGAGAACTATTTTCAATGGCTTGATGCCCAGGACTAAAACCACTTGGGGTAGCATCTTGCGGGGTGCAACCTTTCGCCTTATAGCTCCTGGGTCACTCTGACACTCGGCCACGACAAGCTCATCCATGCGTGAGGGGAAGTTTAGTGGAACGTCCATAGTGCCCACTTGAAAGGAGGACATTATCACATCCATCAGTATCTTTTAACGACCTGTGTGATAACATAGGGGATAGCTCGTCAAAGTGATAAGTAAGTGAGAGTATTAAAGAGAAAGAGACCCAAATTGAAGGTATATCTAAGTGAAAGAGATTATGCTCTTTTCTATACCTTGCTAGAGATGAAGGGTGAACGATTCCCTAGTGGAGTCACCAGAGATTTGGACGCCCCAAAATGTGAATGTTGTAAAAGGGGATATCGATGTTTTAAATATGTAGCATAATTTAAAACATGTAGAGACTCCAATTAAATTCTTTATCAGAGAATATCATACTGAAGGTGAAATTCGCCCATGTATTCCATATATTAGAAACACAGGTTTTTTATATCATATAGTGGGAACGAAATAGTTTCAAGAGTTTAATTCGCATTTACGATTTCCATTGACCAAATAATATAAAAGTAAACAGGGCCAATTACGCTTGATTCTAGATTCAAGACCTATAGATTAGTTTCTCATAAAAAGATGTACATACATATTAAATAAAAGGAGATAACATCAAATGGGATTGGTTAGGTGGCTCGATCTTGCCCTCCGGATCTGGATGATCTGGTGGCACGCGTACTAAGGTTTCGGGGGAACCCGGGATTTTGAGATCTCTCTCTCCGGAACCTCGCTCAGGAGCGAGGGCAGGTATACCAATCGATGAGAGAGGAATTTAAGTTAGGTTCGGGACTTACTTGGGCTAGCTCGCTTGGGCGCCCTATTATATCACGAAGAAAGCACCCCAGTTGTAGAACTGGTTCAAAATCACCTCCCTTGGCCCGTACTCTCCTATTTCTTTAATCATACACATATGGTTAATTTACAAGATAAGAGGGTCAAGTGACCCCTCCTTGTTATTGGACGAATGCACATAGACATGCACAATCAAACGAAGAAAAAGGGTAAGACGATTGATGAAAGAAGAAGAAAGAGACAGAATAGAGGAATAGGAAAGATACGAAATTGACTAGGTGGTTAGACTAACATAGTAGCTAGACAAGCAAGTGATTGACCTAATGTGATGATAAGGCGGACATGGTAACTAGACCAGCACAACGGCAATACTACTAGACGACAGAACGATCATTGACCGGCCTGGTACGATCGCTAGCGTATCGTGGCTGTAAGGCGGGTACGGTGACTAAAACCGGCACAACGACAATACTACCAGACGATGAGACTACCATGACATTGCTTGACTTAGCCTCCCTTGATTAAACAAGAGGGAAAGAAGAGAAGAGAGAAAAGAAAAGAGAGGGAAAAGCATGCACAGTACTACTAATGTCATGCATGTGAGAAAAAGAAAGGAAAGAGAGAGAGAGGAAAAGAAAAAGAAAGGATTAGTAAAAAAGAAGTGGAAGGGGGAAGAAGAAAGAAAGAAGGGAGAGAAGAAAGAGGGAAGAAGAGAGAGAAATGAGAGATAGGGAACGTGGACTGCGATGAACTTCCACCATCCATAATAGAGGATTGAGAAGATAGAGGACATGGACGGCGATGAATCTGTCATCCATGACAAAGGAGAAAGAGAGAGAAAATATAGACAGCGATGAACATTCATCGTCCATGACAGAGGAATCAAAGGAGAGAGAAGATATGGACGGCGATGAATATCTACCGTCCATGATAGAAGAGTTAGAAGACGTGAATGACGATGAGCTTCTATCGTCCATGACAAAAGATTTAGAAGAGAGAGACATGGATGGTGATGAGCTTTCACCTTTTATGACAGAATTTAGAAGAGAGAGAAGACATGGACAACGATGAGCTTCCACTGTCCATGACAGAGGAGTTAGAAGAGAGAGAAGACATGGACGGCGATGAGCTTGCACTGTCCATGACATAGGGGAATAAGAGAGATAAAACTTGAGCGATGATGAGCTTCTGCCATCCATCGTACAATAATTACAAGAGAGAGAAAACATTGACGGCGATGAGCTTCCACCATCCATGACACTGGTGAATACGAGAGAGAAAACATGAACGATGATGAGCTTCCACTATCCATGACACAAGAATTAGAAGAGAGAGAAAACATGGATGATAATGAGCTTCCATCATCCATGACATAGGGAAATAAGATTAACTTTGACAGAACTTACGTGAACTTACGTGATCTTCCATGGATGATTCGGGGTTACTCGGACGTCTATTTGACCAAAAGATGAATGTTTTCTTATTGGGCTCGGCATGACGATAGATTTGATACCAACTTCGAGCCATGGATCACGCCTTTAAGGCACGATCATGGGACTCAGAATTTGTATAAATCTTGAAAACTTCTGATCGATAGTGTGCTTGTTTCTTGATTTTTTTCTTTGATTTATTCACTGAGTTGCACTGAGGATGCCATCACGATCACATTGCAACTAACGCAACCCAATGTTGTGTCTAGACGAAGATTTTTTCATCTTGGGTTTTTAACCGGATTCTTAAAATCTAACAGCCGGAATCTGTAAAAAATTTGATTCCTTCATGTGTCGAATCCAACCATTCATCGCATGTAAGGTTTGGACCATAAATAGCCTCGAACCTTACGTAAATAATACAATTGGTTTCGCCTCGATTGGATACGTGAACGCCGTGATATGGCCTCTTGAGCAAGGCATGCTGCTGTTGAATTTTCTGCAACTATCTTCACGAATCATCAACTTCTCTCTAGTTTTTGTACCTACTCAGGTATCGTCATGGGTCGTGCCACATACCAAACCACTTATCTTGACAAGACGAACACGCCCACCAAATTTGAGCTTGATCCGATTCAAAACGAGTGAAATACAAGTCGTTGAAGTTGCTACTTCGGACTATGCACACCAGCCTCCTTTAATGGATATTGGTGTAGGAAGGCCGCACAGGAATAAAGTGCGGCCTACCCCCTTTTAATGTTTCACCCATAACTTTGTCTTAAAGCACCTGATTAAGCAGAAACTTGACCCATAAGGGCTTTCAACCGTGTCGGATCCAATGGCAGTGGTCCCGCAGCTATTTGACACACCAAAAAAAGAATTCTAGTTATGGGATCCATTTCAAGGTGCTAGAGGCTGATTTTTCCAAAATTATTTCTTCGTCTGTGTTGCTTTAGACATGTCGGATTGTAACAAAACTTGACAGATGGCCTATTGAAGTGCTTAGAAAAATTATGACCCATCTCGGAGTAATTTTGAGACTGTCGAGAATTTCATTATATGTTAAGGGTTTATTGACTGTCTTCTCTTTTATTCTGCATCGAAACCCAAGGTGCTGAAAAATGTGCTTAAAGAGCTTGCCCCACTAAATGTTGTGTTTCGAGAGAAGCCAGAGGGATAACATTCAGAAAATTTCCTTCGGCTTTATTACTTTTTTCTTCCTACCCACAGGACCACGTGAACGCCAAGGAGATCCACGCAATGATGTAACTAGGATGCTTAGATGTTTGGATGCAAGACTTTAGGGGGAGAAGAGATTGTTTTGACGGATCCTATCAAAGTCCTCACCCTCGCGTGGACTCTCTGTGATTCTGACAGCTGAGGATTTTATATGGACCTTGTTGCTCAGAATCAGGCCCGTCTGACAGTCGAGTGCCGTGTTGAAGGGTATTTTTCCCATTTAGTCTGGGTTTTTGTATCCTCTGGTGTTGATCCACGTTTCGAGGATTTTGTTTTTGTTTGTTTTGGATGGTCTGCTGGAGGGCCTTTGGTTGGCATCTATCTGCATTGTGAACTAGATATTCCTTGGTGGGTAGGGTACTGTTTGAACACATTTTTTAGCACCTTGGTTCCTGATGCAGAAAAAAGGGGAAGTAGGTCAATATAGCCTATAAAATAGTGAAAATTTGATAGTCTCAGAATGGCCCCAAAATTGGTCAACATCTTCATCAGCACTACAAAAGTCCACCTTTGAAGTTTCATCACGATCAGACATATTTATGGAAGTGAACACAAAGAAACAATTTCGACAACATCGACCTTTAGCACCCTGAAATGGACCACATAACTAGAACTATATTTTCAGTAATTCAAACAATTGTGGGGGGACAACAACCATTGGATCCATCATGGTTGAAAACCCCTATGGGTCAAGTTTCGGCTTAATCGGGCACTCCAGGACAAAGTTATGAATAACATACCGAAATGGGGTAGGCCGCACACTATTGCCGTGTGCCCACCAAAAAAGGGGTAAAATGCCAAAAAAAGATCCTGGTCAAATTTTGAGAGTGTGTTTGTCTGGTCAAGACGAGCATTTCGATATATGGTATGCCCCATGACGATGCTCGAGCAGGGAGAAAAACTAGAGAGAAGTTGTTGTTCCGTGAAGAAAGTTGCAGAAACTTCAGAAGCAGCACGCTGCACTCCGGCGGCCAAATCACATCGCTCATGTACCCGATCGTCACAAAATCAATTGCATTATGTGCCTAAGGTTTGTGGCTATCTCTGGTCTGAACGTCAAGTACGTTGAACGGATCGATTTTACACATGGAGGCATCAAAGCTGCTATAAATTCCAGCTATCAGATTTCAAGATTCTGACCAAAAAATAAAGACGAAGAAATCTTAATTTCGAAACAAAATCGAGCTGATTTTGTTGCAACATGATCATGACGGCATGTTCAGTGTGATTCAACAAAGAAACTGAAGAATAAAATAAAAAAACGAGCACACTATCGATCCAAAGTTTTCAAGATTCACCCAAAATTCAAGTCTCATGATCATAACTCAGAAACATGATTCATGGCTAAAAATTGGTATCAAATCGATTGCCATGTCGAGCTCTACAAGAAAATAATCATCTTTTAATCAAACAGGCAT
Source organism: Amborella trichopoda (assembly GCF_054954075.1). Taxonomy (NCBI): domain Eukaryota; kingdom Viridiplantae; phylum Streptophyta; class Magnoliopsida; order Amborellales; family Amborellaceae; genus Amborella; species Amborella trichopoda. The sequence continues at coordinate 28,985,183 of NC_142342.1, forward strand.
CAGAGCAACCCCGAATCAATCATGAAAGATCACACAAGTTCTCGGGCTGCAACATGGACTATTTTGAAATTTAGTACATTCTTAGGCAGGGGCAAAACAGTCCTTTTACACCCATTTTTACAATTACTTTTAATATATTTAATTTTAGGTATTTTTTGGGCATCCTCCCATGTTTGGGCCCAATTCTATATAATCAAGCAAAGCCAAATTGTAAAGGACCCCTAGAGACCTTTGGTTCATTTCACATAGGCATCAATAAAGTTTCAATTTCTTCTTGAGTTCATGGGTGCATCTTAGAGAGAGAGAGCGGAGAAAGAAGAAAAGGGCCACTACCTTTCGATAAGATAACTTTCTCTCTCCTCCCCTCTTTCTCTCTCCTCTTCTCCCTCTTTCTCTCTCCTCCCCTCTTTCTCTCTCCTCTTCTCCCTCTTTCTCTCTCCTCTTCTTCCTCTTTCTCTCTCCTCCCCTCTCTTCTCACCTCTATCTCTCTCTCCTCTTCTCATCTCTATCTTTATTTCTCTCTCTTATTCTCATTTGTATCTCTCTTTTTCTCTCTTCTTCTCAACTCTATCTCTCTCTTCTTCTCATCTCTATCTCTCCCTCTTCTTCTCATCTCTATCTCTCTTCTCTCTCTTCTTCTCATCTCTATCTCTTTTTCTTTTTATTCTTTTCCTAACATGGCCGGTGATGCTCAGCACCGTTTATGTCTCATCTCCTATACCCTTCTTTTGACATAGTCAGCGAAGCTCAACACCGATTGTGTTCCCTCTCTCTCCTCTGTCTAGTACAGTCAATGAAGCTCAGCATCAATTGTGTCCTCTCTCTCTTCTCTGCCCAGTACAGTCAGTGAAGCTCAGAGTTGATTGTGTTCCCCCTCTCTTCTTTGTCTAACACAACCGATGAAGCTTAACATCGACTGCGTCTTCTCCCTCTTCTTTGTCTAACACAGCTGGTGAAACTCAATGCCGACTATATTCTCTCTTTGTTCTTTGTCTAACACAGCCAACGATGCTCAGTGTCGACTGTGTCCTCTTCCTCATCTTTGTTTACCACAGCCGGTGAAGCTCAGTGCGACTGTGTTCTCCCTCTCTTCTTTGTCTAACACAGTTGGCGAGGCACAACGTCTATTGTGTCCTCTTCCTCATCTTTGTCTACCACAGCCAGCGACGCTCCATGCCGACTATGTCCTCTTCCTCATCCTTGTCTACCATAGCCAGCAATGCTCCGCGCCGACTATGTCCTCTTCCTCTTCTTTGCTTAATAAAACCGGCGATGCCTAGCGCCGTCTGTGTTCTTCTCTTTTATCTCACACCCTTCTCCTCCTTTCTTTCTCTTCCTCTCCTTCTTTCTACTCTCTCCTTCTTCTCTTATCTTACTTCTTATTCTTTCTTTATGATCTCCACTTTTATGTTATTCTTTCTTTTGATTAAGAGGGGTTGATATTAGCCTATCATAGTAGTCTTGTCGTCTAACCGTAATTTTGTTATGCCAGAATTATTGTACCCACTTTATTGCCACGACAGACTGCCTATCGTGTCTAGCTAGTTAATATCGATATTGACATCTAATGGTAATTCTGTTGAGCCGATCTAAGTTACTGAGCCTATTTTACTACTACGTCGGACTCATTACCCATCAGCTTAGTCATTGTGTTGATCTCTCCTCTTGATCAATTTCTTCTCTCCCCCATCTACCTTCTCTTCTTCGTATGAATGCGCACGCTTGTGTACGTTCACCAAAGAGGCACGGTGAGGTCTGTTGACCCACCTTTCTTATAACATTTTTCATATGCGTGTGATTGTAAAAAATAGGAAAATACAGGCCAAGGAGGCGAATTAGATCCAGTTTTACAATTGGGGGGCTTTCTTCATGATCTAAGAGGGTGCGCACATGAGCCAGCCCGAGTAAGTCCCGAACCCACCTTAAATTCATCTCTTATCGGTTGGTAATACCTGCCCTTGTTCTCGAAGGACGTTCCCGAGAGAGCGATATCAAAGTCTCAGGTCTCCTTTGAAACCCGAGGTGCGTGCCGCCCTACCATCCAGATCTTGAGGGCGAGATGATCCACTAGGGACTTACTACCTCTTTGTCGGATCATACTTGTTTGGCTAAGTTTCTCCTTTTATTTTTTGTATTCACACATCACTTATAGTTGCTTGGTTCTGTAACCCATTCATCCAGATCGAGGATTTTCTCATCCCCGCATTTGTGAGTGTCCCCAGGGAACAAGTTCCTCCAACTCCATTCCCAACCCTTCTTTTGAGCAAAGATCTCAGGTCTAGCTCCCAGGTCTTAACCTAGATTGGCATGAGGAGGGACCAAAAAGTTCCTAACTCCCCATCTCCTTGCTCTGGTTGAACCTCCACCAAAGCACCTTGCATCGACAGCACAGCTGTTGCCCCACACAGCATGCACCCTACCACCGGCAAGTCACCTGTCGGTCGTGATGCCGAGGTACATAAGAAGCTACCCAGTCCCTCTCTATAAAAGGCAAACAAGTTGCCATTGCTCCTGTGGGTAGCCGCAAGGCTACCCCCAACATTCTTGTACCTCCACGAGTCTCGATCCCTAGGGGCTCAACATCTTGAGGTGGAGACCTTGCAGCCTCCACCCCTCTCGAGTCAGCGTTCAGGATCAGACCTCTGAAGGTCGGGTCCTACATATGCTACTCATATGCATCCCACTGCTCGGACAACGCCGTCAGTGCACCAACCCGAGCACACAGGAGACGATCTTCTCGTCCTCCTACTCAGCACACACAAGCACTCCCTGTAAGGGGTAGGCCTCCACCTGTTCTCTTGTAGACACTTGCTCACAGTTCTCGGCCTCTTAAGGCCAGACCACTTGCTTGAGCCTAGGCTGACCCCTAGGTCACCGTGATCCTTCTCCAAGGGGTGCACATGCATCGCCATTTCAAACAGCCCCTCGCCCTCGACCCAGACATTCTCATGGGTCAACCCTGCTCTTGCCCGCTCCTCCTTCTTCGAGCAAACACCGTCAGCCATGGTACTCGAAGACCTTCCTTGACAGTGCCATCCTAAACCAGCCCTGTCATTTTGGTCATGTCTCTGGAGCCCGCAAGAGAGCTAGGGGCAAAGAACTGATGGAAGTTCAAGCCCTTCATCCTCCTCGGCCCAAGACAACGTCAGTCCCCTTGCCCTCATCCTTTGTCGCACCTGATTGAGAAGCCCTCTCTTGCGCAAGAAAGGCCGACCAACTGTAGTTTCGATAGCAGTTTTGTCTCGAGGTCCATTAAAACTTCAAAGCTAAATGCGATAGGGGTCTGCGAGTTCGCCCCAAGCAAGTGGTCAAGGCGGTCGAGGTAACAAGCTCTGATGGCCCTCTTCGCCTGAACCCCTTCTACCCTCTTCAGTTGACGAGGCCTGAAGAAATGTTCCATGAGCCCTGAACTGTTGTTAGCGTCATAGAAGACAACCCAGCCCCTTAGCAGCCATGGTCACAATACCGTCAAGAACCGGTCCTCATGTGATCGGCATACAAAGCTGAGTCCAAACGGGTTATGCCGACCCCCTGGCGACCGATCTGCCACTTGCGACCCTTCAAGTTCGTAAGCCCTCAACTGCAATTAAAGCCGACCTCCCTGGAGAAATAGTCAACGTGATGGTTGTGAACGAGCCTGGAGACTCGCAGGAGGACCGTATGAACAAGTTTGAATACATGGTGCGTATGATGATGGAAAAGATTGATCGTATAGATGCCACGTGACAATCAGCTAACCATGAGGTTGATTCCCACCACTCAGATGGTGAACCTCCAAGGCAGCCCCTTCCCACTGCCTCACAGGACAACTCTGTCCCTCACCCCATCTCACAGGCAGACATAGATGTTATGGTAACCCATAGCTTAAAGACCAGGAAACTTTGGGGCTATGGGGTGCAACGCCTTATCAAAGGCCATACCCTTCATATATTGACTAAGTCCCGTTTCCCTCAGATTACAACAAAGGGATATTTCCCCTATTTAAAGGGACCACGTCCCCCAACCAGCATATCTCCCACTTCCAGGCAGCATGTCGAGAAATGGTGGCTGATGGGAGACTCCTTCTCTGTCAGTTTGTTGAGACCCTTGACGACCCAGCTTTTCATTGTTATGCTCGACTTCCCCCAAATTCAGTGCATACTTGGGAGGAAATGGAGAAGCTATTCCACCAGCGTTTCTATGAGGTCGAGAGAGAGGTTCAAACCATCGAACTTCTCACCCTGACTCAAGACATCGATGAGCCTGTGGACCAGTTCATATCAAGTTGGAGAAATTTTGGCCCTCTCCTTGAGAAGGAAGCGATCCAAACTTGTGTGCGGGACATGCGACCTGAAATTGCGCTACACGTTAAGGCCGCTAATACGACTTCCATGTCAGAGCTAATTTCTAAATCAGTCCGAATAGAAAGTCTATCACATCACCATGGCGGGTCATGACAACCGTCTGCAAACCCAGCAAACAACCGAGGCAACACAGCTCTCAGACTAACACTCGGGGCAGTGAACAAAAGGGAGTGATCAGTGCAACCGTCGCGGTCACTGATCCAAAGAAGGCTCCCTCCTAAACTTTGGACCTTTACAAATGATAGAGCACAGTAAAGACAACTCCCCAGACTACCAAGCAACAACAGTCATAAAACCGAGTACCCCTGCTGGTGAATCTTAATCGGGATGATTTTTTCACCGGACATAGGAACAATGTTTACCACTTACGAAAAATGGGTCCCTGCACTATTTCGATTATTGTTCGAACAAAACATGATCAAGCTTCCAGAAGCCAAGTTCCCTGAACAAGTTAGGCTCGATACTCAGGCAAATTATTGTGCTTACCTTAGAATGATCAATCACCCCACGGATGACTGCTTCACGCTAAAAGATATCATTGAGGCCTTAATTCAAAAGGGTCAGATCAAGCTTGAAGACCTAAAGAAAGCGTTCAGGGAAGCATAAGCCTCCCATGCAGTAACAGTCTAAGAGGAAGACGAAGTCCCAAATATCCTACACGCGTTCTTTGTTATAATGCTTCAGGAAGGTCTAATAACACCGAAACAGGCTAGGCAGCCTCGACGCCTCGCTCAGGGGACTGAGGACTGTTGGTTCCCATACCATCAGATATGGGGCCACTACATGTGGGAATGCACCAGTTTCGATGTTATATTTGCAAAGAAAATGTGGGAATGTAAGCATTTTACAACATCCCAGTAAGTGATCTCCAAGCCACTGCTCCGCCGATGTAAGAGGATCTCCCAACACAAGACCTTCCTAATAATGATTCAAACTCTACTGAGCCCTCGACTTCCCATTCATGGATAGTTCACCATGGGCGAAGTAGACTCAAGTCCTTAAGACAAGAAGCAGTCTGCCAAGCTAGAGCTACTCACAAGCCTAGCGAGACAAATTAAACACCACCTCAGAAAAACAGAAAGAGACATGCACCAAGGGCTGCTCTTTAGAGAAACAAGACTGCTCAACCTCCAGTTGAGAAGGAATTTCTCAGGCGCCTTTCCCCGCCGCCAACTTTACTAGACTTTATCCTTGGCACGATCCTTCTTCCTTCTCCATCCCATCAAGAAGATGTTCCCGTGTCATCTTCTCCTAAGAGCACATCCAATAAGGGTGACGATGTTAAAAGCACTCCCCAGCAGTCTAAGCAAAGGAACGACCTAAAAGACCCCCTGCACATATCCAACCCTTGTGATGATGTAAAAAGCCGCCCAAATTGGTTCGATGAGGGGAACGACCTTGAAAGTCCCCCACTTTCAAACCCTTCTCCTTCTTCTTCTTCTACTTCTCACGTTTCTTCTCCTATGTCTCCTGCAGGTACAACCTTGAAATGTCAAGACTTCAAGGCTCTCGACAGAGAATTCGAAGGATTTAACATAAGCAGGACGCAATGGAAAAGATTGAGAAAGACCCTAAAACAAACAGCTGGATTCTTAACAGTTGCTGATGCGCTAGCAGCTAAAGCCAAAGCAGAGCCACCCTCTTCAAAGAAGCACAAAAGTCGAGGCCAAAGAAACCCCAGTGGCCCCCTGAGCCCGACTTTTACTGAGAGAATCTGGAGGGCAAATCTTCTACTCTCAGAAAGCTTGCCATATGATACAAGTTTGTAAAGTACCAGCCAGCGCAGGGCAAACAGTGTTGTTACCCGTGCAAAGACCATTTCATTCATACGAGGACACTTTTTGCACTACAATTGTCGAATCTCAAATTCCCTGCAACTTCCAAGTCGATCTCCTTTAGCCTGAGATACAATCAATATTTACAAAAGATAATTCTGTTCCTCAATCTTGGGAAGACGCAGAAATTATGATCCACCCTGAACCTCTGTCGGAGGTGGAGATGTCAGAATCATGGGTCTCTGCACTCGTGGTTGATCAAAAGGCGTCTAAAAACAACAAGGAAGAGTTGCAGAAGGCCCCAAAAGAGTGGGAAGAAGGCGGTCAGGCCACAGCTGATGAGCTCGAGGGGATAAATCTTGGAGATGAAGCCGACCCCAGACCCACTTTCATTTCAACAAATATGTCTCCAGAAGAGAAAGAAGATTTCGCTACCTTCTTGCGAGCAAATCGAGAGGTCTTTGCTTGGCATTACCATGAGATGCCAAGTTTAGACCCTCAAGTCGTTGTTCACCGTCTCAGCATTGATCCGACTGTCAAACCTGTCAAGCAGAAATCAAGAAGCTTTAGGTCTGACCTTGAAATGTAGATAGACGTTGAAGTTACGAAACTCAGACAAGCAGGATACATTCGTGAAGTCAATTACCCGAAATGGCTAGCCAATGTTGTTCCAATCAAGAAGAAAAATGGCCAAATCAAGGTTTGCATCGACTTTCGTGACTTGAATACCGCCTGTCCCAAGGATGACTTCCCGTTGCTATTCACCGAGATGTTCATCGATTCTACGGCTGACTGTCAAATAGTTTCCTTCATGGATGGATACTCCGGGTATAATAAGATACGGGTGGTGCCTGAAGATGAGGAAGCCACTGCATTCTTAACTCCAAAAGGGGCCTTCTATACACAATGGTGCCTTTTGGATTAAAGAATGTCGGTGCCACATACCAGAGAGCACTGACGACCATCTTCAAAGACATGATGCACAAGGAGGTGGAGTGTTATGTAGATGAGTTGGTGGTAAAATACGAAGAGAAGGATGCGGAAGCCACTGCATTCTTAACTTCAAAAGGGGTCTTCTATTACACAATGATGCCTTTTAGATTAAAGAATGCCGGTGCCACATACCAGAGAGCAAGAACGACCATCGTCAAAGACATGATGCACAAGAAGGTGGAGTGTTATGTAGATGACTTGGTGGTAAAATCCAAAGAGAAGGATGCTCACATGAGAGACCTTGAAAAGGTGTTCGAGCGACAATGCCTTCATCAGCTTAAAATGAACCCTCTAAAATGTGCTTTTCATGTACGTTCAGGAAAGTTCTTAGGGTTCATTGTCAGACATTGAGGGCTTGAAGTAGAGCCAGCCGAGATTAAAGCGATCCGAGAAATGACGTCACAATCTACACTGCGAGAACTGCGCTCTCTCTAACGGCAGCTGGCATACATCCGCAAGTTCATCTCAAATCTCTCAGGTCGTTGTAAACCCTTTGCAAACCTATTCAAGAAGGATACTATGTTCATTTGGGATGCAGCATGTTAAGAAGCCCTTGATGACATCAAGCAGTATTTGCTCAATCCTTCAGTACTTTCTACATCAGTGTTGAGAAGACCCCTCATCCTGTACGTGATCACTCTAGAACTTGGGGCATTGTTGGTGCAGAACAATGACGAGGGAAAAGAAACGGCACTGTATTATCTTAGCCATCGGATGCAAGTGGCTGAGAGGAATTATCCCCCTAAAGAAAAGATGTGTCTTGCTCTGATCTTCGCAGTACAAAAGCGTCGCCATTACTTTCTTGGCCATGAAGTGAAATTCATATCAAAAGCATATCTTGTAAAGTTTCTCATGACACACCTCTGCTTGTCAGGGCGCCTTGCTAAGTGGGCATTATTGTTGATGGAAGTCAACATCATGTATGTCCCACAGAATTCTATCAAGGGTTAGGCCTTGGCTAATTTTCTTGCAGCACACCCCATACTGATGGAATCTCCGTTATCAAGAGACCTCCCTAATGAAGAATTGTTTTGTGCTGACCTTGCTCATGTGTGGGAATTGTACTTTGATGGAGCCTTCTAATCAGATGGAGGAGGCGCGAGAGTAGTATTCTTGACTCCGAGAGGAGGAGTAAAGCCACTTACTTTCTCTCTCGCTCAGGCCGGTTCTCATAATGAGGCAGAATATCAAGCCCTTATAATCGGGTTGGAGGTAGCCTTCGACCTCGACTTGGAGCAGCTCAAGATCTATGGCGACTCTAAGTTAGTTATCCAATAGCTCAAAGGGATCTATGACGTGAGGAAAGACACTCTCAAGCCTTATCACGATATTGCAAAATCACATATAGCCCAGTTGGAGGACGTATCCCTGAGTCACATCACCAGGATGTTAAACTTGTAAGCTGACACACTTGCAAAACTCGGCTCTACAATTCAATTATCCTCATCAGAACCCACACTTGTCTGGGTGGAAGGATGGAGACACATTAAACTAAGAACCAAGGTAGACGTAGATGATGAGAGAAATATCTTCCCTGAGTGCCATCTTTATCCATTTGGAGCACTTCTATCAGCTAAAGAATTGATCAAGAGTGAACAAGAAATGGCGAGCAAAGGTTACAAACTAAGAACCAGAACTCTTCGACCCCTTGTGCGTAGAAATTGAGCAGGTAGGAGATTAGAGAGAGCCCATCACTAGTTTCCTAAAACATGGAAGGCTTCCATAAGATCGTGCCGAACGCAACAATATACGTCGAATGTCTACCAAGTATACTCTCCTTGAAGGAGATGTTCTCTTCAGACGGTCATTTGACGGTATTCTTCTTAGATGTGTGGATGTTCAAGAGGCAAATAAGGTGTTAGAAGAAGTACACTCAGAAATTTGTGGACTACGCCAGTCCGGTCCTAAGCTTTATGAACAGATACATAGATTGGGGTATTATTGGCCTTCCATGATCGTTGATTCCTTAAACTAAATGTGCCAGGTATGTCAAGTACATTCAAGTCTCATTCACCAGCCTCCAAATCCCTTACACCCTACAGTGGCATCATGGCCCTTCTCACAATGGGGTATGGACATTGTAAGGCATTGACCCTCCTTCAGCAATGAGTCATGTCTTTATTTTGGCTACAGTAGATTATTTCTCTAAATGGGCTGAAGCAGTCCCCCTTAAGCAAGTTCCTAGGACAACAATGGGCAACATTATTCGACATCACATCATATATTAGTTCGGAGTGCCCGACCGGATTATATCTGACAATGGTCCTCAATTTAGGAGTCCCTACATTGATCGATTGATAAACCAAATCGATTTCGAATGGAGGTATTCGACTATGTATCACCCTTGAGGCAATGGATTAGCTAAGGCTTTCAATAAGACCCTGTGCATTGTTTTACGAAAATCGGTATCAAAGACGAAAAATAACTGGCATGAGAAGCTTCTCGAAGCCTTGTGAGCTTATCGTAATACAACACGAAATGCTACTGATTTCACTCCTTGGTCTCTGGTCTATGGGGGAGAAGCAGTTTTACCTCTCGAAATTTAGATCCCGTCATTACGTGTTGCTATACATCAAGGATTAACCGAATACGAGAGACTTAAACTTCAGTATCAAGATTTGGATGCGCTCGACGAAAAGAGGTTAGAGGCTCAACCGAACCTCGATCGCAACCAAGGGAGAATGAAGAGGACTTTGGACAAGTCAGTCAAAGTCCGCTCATTCAATCGTGGGGATCTAGTTCTGGCCGTCAAGAGGCTGATTGTTATGCATGGTTGGTGTAAAGGGAAGTTTGAACCCAAGTCCCTTTATAGTAAAAAATGTCTCGTCGAATAGAGCTTACATACGAGCACATCCTGATGGAGAGGAGGCAATGCCCCCTATCAATGGGTGATACCTAAAGAAATACTATCTGTGATGCATATTCAAGAAAAGAGACTCAACGCAAAGCAAGCGAGACAGTCCAAACAAAGTCTAACTCTTTTTATTGCAATAAAAACGAGTTACAAGTTACAAGCCAAAGAGCCCATTATTAGGGAGGTTACAAGTCTCTTGCATCTGAGGACAAGAGGACGGTTACAAACCAAAAACTGCGGTGTTTCCCTTGCATCTAAGGATAAGAGCATGGTTACAGGCTCAAAAGAGTTTCTCTCCTCATGAAGACGAAGCAAACCCACCGAAGAATTACTCTCCTCATGAAGAAGAAGCAAACCCACCAAAGAAGCACCCTCATCATGAAGAAGAAGAAAAACCACTTAGAGGGTGAGCATCAATTAATCTGATGAGTGCCACCATAAGAGGACGATTACAGGCTAGAAGAAAAAGTCAACCATTTTCGAATCAACTTCAATTCATCTGACAACTATATCAAACATACAGAGCAGACTTCTCTAGCAAGGAACTGGCCTATGCTGGAGAGCATACCATGTTCACAGTGGATGCCCTTCCACATAACAACGTGGACTTCAATGTTGTGCTGAAGGACTTGGCTCCCAACAGGCATTATAAGCCAAGCCTCACCACCCGTCACCATCCTTTACCAACCCATGTCAGCGTTGCCCAAGAACACCACCGCGCATAGCTCATCGCCGTGCGTAGCAATTCTTACATGCAACACACTACCACACGCGAGTACTGCCACATGCGTGTAACAATGTACGTATCATGACGCTCAAAGCGCTGTCTGAGGCCAGTGTCGGCTGTGTCGTCCAAAGGTTTTGCTCCCAACTCCTAGCATCGCCTGTGTCCTCCAAAGGCCATCGCCGATTGTGCTCCCAACTCCTAACACCGGCTATGTCCTCCAAAGGCCAGCGCCGGTTGTGTTCCCAACTCCTAACGCCGCCTATGTCCTCCAAAGGCCAGCTCCAGCTGTGCTCTCAACTCCTAGTGTCAGCTACCCTTTTTAAGGATCAACACCGACCGTGTCAACATTGGCTATGCTTCTAATCCCCAATATCAGCTGTCTTTTGAGGGTCAGCACCGGTTGTGTCCAGCACCGGCTGTCTATCCTAAGTTAGCGTCAGCTGTATGCTTCACCGCGGCTGTTCACCTCCTGACGACTCCTCGTTTTCCAAGACTCCTCATTTTTAGGGCCTAAGACATTTTTCCTCCTCGAGGGTTACATTTTTGATGCAACGGTCACCACCTGCAATGATCCACCTCTAGTGATCATTCGTTTCCCTACACCCTTTGGTTTTCTGTCGAAACTCCCCTGACACTGTCAGAAAATCTCTCCAAGTGCTACCAAGTTACCTAAAAATAATCAAAAAATCCCTCAAAAAATTCCCAAAACTAGCGAAAATGCCCACTACTCCAGTTCCCACCTTTTCTACCCTCGAAAACACTGTCAAAACTCCTTGTCGTCTAAAAAACTCCCTGGAGAATTCCTTTTGCTCCTCCCTTCCTGCAACTTCACCAATCCCCAGCAAACCTCTCCTAGGTTTGTCGAAGCCTTCCCTGTTAACCTTGCTGGGACACCTACTGTTTGTTGGAGCTTCCACCGGGAACCCCCTTCTCACCATTAAATATATTTTTTTGCTTAAGTCCTTTTTACCTTTGGTGAAAGTAGTGGAAATGGGCTTTTACCCCCTTTAATAGCCGAGGTTTCCCTCAAATGTCCCTCGCAAACTAGGAATTCTAGCAGCATCCTGAAAATCCAAACAACAAGCAAGCCGGACCGAGTCAGGCTTTGCCCTTAGGCCCGGGTAAAGTTTCATTGCTGCCTCATCAAATGCCATGTGACACAGACCAGGATCGGGTTGGTCTCGAGTCATGGCTCAAGTATCAATCCTTACCCAGCGTCGGCCACACAGTCCAAGTTACCTAGCTCCAGCTGTGTTTCAACAACCCTAGCCTCGACTGTGTGTTTCGCAACTTAGCGCCGACTATGTTCACATGATAGCACGAGCCGTCCTCAACGTTGGCAGTGTTTTTGACAAATTCAGTGCCGGCTGAGTCATTAAGAAGTAGTGTTGGCCTTTTTCAGCGTTGGTTGCATTTTTGAAGACTCATCATTGGTTGAGCACTCAAAGGAGAAAATGGTCGTTGCACCCAGTGCGGACTATTTTCTAAACATTCTATTGTTGTATCCCCTAGGCCAAAGTCGTGTGTGTCTTATTACTGTTATCCAGTGAACTGCACCTTGACTGAGACCTATTATCCCCAGCAAAGTGGTACCTAGGTCATTCAAGCTCAGGTCATGACTTTGTCATCCCCAGTAGGAGAGTCATAATCATGCTGCAGCTTATTATCCCTATCGGAGTTAAGGTCATTTTTACTGCTACAACCCCCAGTGGGTCTATCTCACACCTAGTTATTATGTCCCCAAGGATATAAAGGACCTACATTTATTCCCTTCTCCCCAATGAAGTCGATCTTCCCATCTGGTTTTGCTGACTTTAATCATTTTATCCCCAAAGAGTCACACTTACCCGCCTAATCTCCAACAAAGTTTGCCGCTCTTCGTAGGGCCACCATATCCATCTAAAAAAAAAAAAAAACTCTCTGCTTATGTCCAGCCTTAACTATTTTATCCCCAGAGGGTCAGATTGCTATCCACATCCCTATTCCCCTTGAAACTTCACCTACATGGCGACCCACACCATGGTCCATGCTGCATGACCTGAAACTACACAGCCTCGATTTAGTTGCATGACCTTAAACTATACAGTCCAAACTATATGACCTTCAACTGTAGTGGCGGTCTAGTTCCATGACCTTTAACCTGCTTGGTCCAAACTATATGAACTTAAATTGTAGTGCAGGTCTAGTTGCACGACCTTAAATTGCATAGTCCAAGCTGCAAGACTCTAGACCGCATGGTCCGAACTATATGACTTTAAACTATAGTACACGTCCAAGCCGCATGACATTAAAAGGCTCAGCACTACATTCCAAACTATATGACCATAAACTATAGCCAAGATCTAGTTGCACGACCTTAAATTGCATGGTCTTAGTTACATGACTTTAAACTGCATAACCACGGTCCAAACTATATGACCCTAAACCATAGTGCATGTCCTGGGCACATGACAATAAACTGCTTTGCACAAGTCCCGAAGGTATGACCTTAAACACTCCACCGCATACGTGCGCACACCTTTTTACGTGCATCTTCATGCACGTCTTCCTTAACCAACCTGTTTGTGTGCGTGTACCACCTTCATTACCTCCCCAGTGAGTCCATTCACTTCATCATCCTCCATCATTCCCAGTTAGCCTCATTCGTGCTCACAAAACGGCGATCCTTCCCGCCATCCATACTCGTTGTAAGCTAGTGGGTCACCATTTTCACCTACCTTTCATACATCATCCATCTTTCATAGGTAGCCTCATGCCAACTTCCCAAAAGTGAGCCAAAACTACCACCATACTCACTCCATGACCTTCATAGACTGTCATTCATCACCATAACGGTCCAGCTGCATGACCTTAAACTGTAGTGCACATTCTGGCCATATATAATAAAAGGCTTCGCACAGGTCTCGAAGGTATGACCCTAAACACGCCTTCATAAAAAAAAGAAGAAAAAAACTAACAATAATAACGGGCATGGTGTATAGCGTAATAAGGGAACGCCATGAGTAAAAAAGACGGACGGGCATGGTCACAAAACCATGAGTAAAAGAGCTCCGTGAATAAAAGCCGGGCACAATGAAAATCGGAAAGGGAACCGTGAGTAAAAATGGAAGAATAAGGGTGGACATGGCCGAAAGGTCATGGGTCAAAGAACCCCAAATAAAAGGAAGTTAATGAAAACCGTCTCTACGGCATCGCTTCCCAACTTCAAGTGAAAATCCACAAAGGACGCTTGGACCAATAAACAGGTTGATGTAGCATTCGCCTCAACAGGCGGCTTTAGCCCACATTAAAAAAAAAAAAAAAAGGGAAGAAATTATGACAGCCTAAGCCCAGTTACAAAAAGGACTCAAAGGACAGAAGATTCGCCAAGAAATAAAGACAAGTCTCATGAAGAAGGGCATCATTCCCAAGAGGTTACAAATGTACTCCAAGAGGCCTGAGACCCCTTGAGAAGGCTAAGTCAGCCACCTGCTATGTAACGTCCTGCACAACAATGGGTAGAAGTTATACCCAGAGCTGGTCACCTCGATAAACTGAGGTACCCTAGCCACCAAGGAACAACTGGTGCATAAATTAAATGAACACCGACAAAAGGCTCTTCAGCAGAACACACAAACAAGAAACTCATGCCGACAAACCAAGGACGCCCACGAAGATAAGATGACAAAGCTAGGGCCAAACCTACCAGAGATTTCAAGGTGATGCCATGCCATGAGGCTGCCTCGCCAAAATCCCTCCCCAACTGACAGGCCCAGACTTTTGAGACCGGCTAACAAAATGCCCCCGACTGGACCCGACAGGATGGGACCCACCGAGGTACCATGCTTGTCAAAAGAAACCCTAGTGTAGCAAAAAATAGGGCCAACCAAAGGCCCTTTGTCTGTCTATCCAAAGACAAACAAACCCAGACCAAATGGGAACAACGCCCTTCGACATGGCACTCAATTGCCAGGCGGACCTGATTCTGATTGATGAAGTCGGTACAAAATCATCAGCTTCAAAATCATAAATAGTCCACACAAGGGTGAGGACTTTGATAAGATCCATCAAAAAGGCCTCTTCTCCCCCTAAAGTCTCCATGGACGGACTCACGAACAATGCATCCCTACGTCTGAGCATCCTAGTTACACAATTGCGTGTATCTCCTCGACGCTCACGTGGTCCTATGGCTAGGAAGAAAAAAGTAATAAAGCTGAAGGAAATTTTCCGAATGTTTTCCTTCTCGTTTCTCTCAAAGCACAATATTTAGTGGGGCAAGCTGTTTGAACACACTTTTCAGCACCTTGGTCCCTGATCCAAAATAAAGAGGAAATAGATCAATAAAGCCTACAAAACAATAGAAATTTTGACGGTCTAAGAATGGCCCCAGAATTGGTCAACATCTTCATCAGCACTATAAAAGTCCACCTGCCAAGTTTTATCACCATCAGAAATTTTTAAGGCAGTGAACACAAAGAAACAATTTCAGCGAAATCGGCCTCTAGCATCCTAAAATGGACCCCGTAACTAGAACTATATTTTCAGTGATTCAAAAAGCTATGGCACAACCACCATTGGATCCAGCATGGTTGAAAAGGCCTACGGGTCAAGTTTTGGCTTAATCGGACACCCCAAGATAAAGTTATTGATAACATACCAAAAAGGGGTAGGCCGTACACTATTGTCGTGTGACCACCCTACACCAAAACACCATTAAAGATGGTTATTCTCACAGTCATGGGCAGTGACTTTTGGGGCCCATATCTCACACTTTTCGAGTTGGAACACACTCAAATTTTGTAAGCGTGTTCATCTCGTCAAGACGCGTGTTTCGATATATGGTATGCCCCATGACGATTCCCGAGCAGGGAGAAAAAGTAGAGAGAAGTTGCTGAGCCGTGAAGAAAGATGCAAAAAATTCAACAGCAACTTGATGCTAGCGTACCCAATCAAAATGAAACAAATTGCATTATGTGTGTAAGGGTTGTGGCTCTCTCTAGCTAATCAGATCGGTATTGATGTCTAGTAGTAATTCAGTTGAGCCGGTCTAAGTTATCGAGCCTGTTTACTACCATGTTAGGCCGATTACCCACCAACTTAGTCACTGTGTCGATCTCCCCGCTTGATCAAATTCTTCTCTCCCCCATCTTCCTTCTCTTATTCTTCTCTTCTTCTTATAAATGTGCACTCTTGTGTATGTTCACCAAAGAGGCAAGGTGAGGTCTGTTGACCCACCTATCTTATAACATTTTCCATATGTGTGTGATTGCAAAAAAGAAGAGAATGCAGGCCAAGGAAGGCGATTTTGATCCAGTTTTACGACTGGGGGCTTTCTTCGTGATCTAAGAGGGCATCCACTGGAGCTAGCCCGAGTATGTCTCGAGCCCACCTTAAATTCCACTCTCATTGGTTGGTAATACCTGCCCTTGTTCTTGAACGAGGTTCCCGAGAGAGCAATCTCAAAGTCCCGGGTCTCCCTTGAAACTCGAGATGTGTGCCACCCTAGCATCCTGATCTGGAGGGCATGATCGAGGCACCTAACCAAGTACCTCAGTTTATCGAGGTGACCGGCTTTGGGTATAATCCCTGCCCACTGCTAGCAGTTTCAACAATCGAGATGCCTCTCTTCTTTGTCTGAGGTGACCCCTGAGGATTCAATCCTAATTTCTACATAATAGGTCCAAAGTCATGGCTGACCTGGCTTTCTTGGGGCTTCTTCAACATCTCTGAAGTGTGTTAGCGACCTTGTGAGAATAGTGCTCTGCGCCATGAGACTTGTCTTGCCTTTTTAGTGAGTTTTTTGTCCTTCGAGTCCTTTGTGTATATGGACTCAAGCTGTTAAAATCTTTTCCTTGAAGCTCGTATTTTTTTTGGGGTCCTGGTATTGTGACACTAGGGATTTTTCTTTTTAAGTGTGGGCTGAAGCTGCCTATTGAGGCAAGCGCTGCATCAACCTGTTTAATTGTCGTAGTGCCCTTTGCAGGTTTTCACATGGACTTGGGAAGTGGTGCCGTAGAGACGGTTTTCACCAACTTTTTTTTATTTCAGGCTCTTTTACTCATGACCTTTCGGCCATGTCCACCCTTATTTTTCCATTTTTACTCACAGTACCCTTTTAGGGCTTTCACCATGCCAGGATATTTATTTTCACAAAACTCTTTTGCTCATGGTTTCGTGACCATGCCCGTTCATCAATTTTACTCATGGCATTCCCTTGTCCAAGTATACACCAAGCCTGTTTTTTTTTGTGAATGCATTTTTAGGGTCATGCCTTCGGGACCTCTACAAAGACTTTTAACATCATGCGGCTAGGACGTACACTATAGTTTAGGGTAATACTGCTGGACCATGGTGATGATGAATGACAGTCTGTGGAGGCCATGGAGTGAATATGGTGGTGGTTTGACTCACTTTGGGGAGATGGCACAAGGCTACTTATGAAAGGTGGATGATGTATGAATGGTGGGTGAAAAGTTGTGACCTACTAGGTGATGGCGAGTATGGATGGCAGGATGGCTTACCGTTCAGTGAGCATGGGTGAGACTCACTAGGGAATGATGAAGGTTAATGAGAGGACTCCTTGTGGAATTATGAAAGTGGTGTGCGTGCACACGAATGGGTCGGTTAGGGAAGATGTGCATGAAGATGCACGTAAAAGGCGTGTATGTGTGTGTGAGGGCGTGTTTAAAGTCATGCCTCGGGGACCTGTGCAAAGAAGTTTATCGTCATGCAACCAGGATGTGCACTACGGTTTAAGGTCATATAGTTTGGACCATGGTTATGCAGTTTAGATTCATGCATTTAGAACCATCAAGTTTAGGATTGTGCCAGTAGATCTCTGGTACCGTTTAAGGTCATATAGTTTGGACCATGGTGCTAAGCCTTTTAACGTCATGCAGCTAGGATGTGTACTATAATTTTAAGATCATACAGTTGGACCATGACTGTGCAATTTAAACTCATGCAGCTAGGACCATCTAGGTTTAGGTCATGCAACTAGACCTCCGCTACAGTTTAAGTTCGTATACTTTGAACCATAGCGTTTAGGGTCATGCATCTAGACCGTGGCTGTGCAGTTTAGAGTCATGCAGCTAGGACTATGGCTGTGCAGTTTAAGGTCATGCAGCATGGACTATGGTTGCGCAGTTTAAGGTCATGCAGCACGGACCATGGATGTGCAGTTTAAGGTCATTCAGCACAGACCATGGCTATGCAGTTTAAGGTCATGCAATACGAACCATGGTTGTACAGTTTAAGGTCATGCAACAAAGACCATGGTTGTGCAGTTTAAGGTCATGCAGCGCGGATCATGGCTTTGCAGTTTAAAGTCATGCAGCACGGATCAATGTGTGGGTCACCATGTAGGTGGAGCTCCATGGGGAATAGATATGTGAATAATAATTTTACTCCCTGGGGGTACAATGATAGCAGGGGTTTTTGATGGGAAGCAAACTTCACTGGGGAGTTAAGGGAAAAATATGACTCCCTAAGATGAAAGATGGAACTCCATGGGGAATTAGCTCATTGAAGGTAACCCGACTCCTAGAGATAACACAGCTTGGTGCGAGACTGACCCACAGCGGATTAAAAGGGTAAGCATAACTCTAACTTTGCTGGGGATCAATGGGCTGCAATACGGGTGTAATTTCTATTGGGGATGAGGAACAGTGGTCTGCTCCTGGCTCCATTGGAGATGACCAGTCGTGGCCTAGATGGAACGGCCTGGATGCAACTCAACTGGGAAACATGAGTCACAGCAACCTAGGTGCAACTCCACTAGGGATAGTGGTAGGACACACAGTAGGCTTGAGGAGTAGAAGCATTGACACGTACAACATTTTAGCACCGGCGGAGGCAACACACATGGTGCTAGCGTGTGCAGTGGCAACACACGTGACCGTAAACTTGAGAACACAGCGGGCGCTGAGCTTTGAATAACACGGCCAGCGTTATGCTTTGAAAACGTAGCCGACGTTCGGTTGTTTAAAACACAATCGGCACTGGGTCTTTAAGAACACAGCCAGCGTTAGGTTGAGATTACACAGACGCCAATAACTTGTGTTCGGGTCTCTGGCTCGGGCCCAACACGATCTTAGCTTCTAACACATGGGATTTCATGAGCAATGAAAAACTATATTCGGGTCTGGGGTTCGAGCCCGACCCGGATCGGTCCATCGTCGTTTGGCCTTCAAGGACTCGATTGGCATTCCTGATTTGCGAGGGGCACTTCAAGGTAGTATTGCCTAAATGAGGGGGTAAACACCATTTTTACCATTTTATCGAAGGTAAAATGGCTAAGGCGTATTGTTTCAACAATGAAAGAGAGCTTTCGACAGGAACTCCAACGAGCACGCAGAGTACTTAAGTGCGGTTTGCAGGAGTTTGCCATCAAACAAGGGAAGGTTCTGGTTAAGAAAGGAGAACACCGAAGGGAAAGAAAAGGCATTCACGAGGTTGCAGAAGTTCATTGACAAGGGTAGCGACGGAAACAAGGAGTTTTCTGAGGAGCTTCAGAGACTCCGAACATGCTTTTGGGGGTTCCGGAGCAAGGGAAAAAGGCAGAAGTTGCAGTAGAGGGCTGCCTGGGGACTTTTACTGGTTTTTGGTAATCTTCTGGCAGGGTGCAGAAAGGGGAGAGGTTTCTCAGTTGGTTTCTGCTGGGAGAGGGGGAGATTCTAATGGGAAGCCGAGAGGTTGCGGAGTAAATAGAGGGTCACCGGGAGGTGAGGAGGCGCAGGGAGACGAAGGGTCATTGGGAATTTGACCATTGCAAGAAGACGAGGAGTCTCGGGAAGGTGCGCGCAATCACTAGGGAGACGAAGAGTCTTACGCAACCGAAGGGTCACGGGAGCCAAAGAAGAGCAGGGGAATGAAGGGTTACCGAGAGGTGAACAGTCGAGGTGGCGAGGGGCCTTGAAAACATAGCCGACACTATCCTTAGGATACGCAGCAGGCGCTGTGCCTCGAAAATGTAGCTGGTGCTAGCCTTAAGATACACAGCTATCGTTGTGCCTTAGAAACACAGTCGACGCTAGCCTTAAGATACGTAGCCGGCGCTGGGTCTCAAAAACACAGCTAGCGCTAGCCTTAAGATACACAGCCGACGCTAGGCCTTAGAAACACAACCGTCGCTAATCATGCGTGCTGCTAGTCAGTGCCTTGGTCACATGTGGCTAGCAACATGATGCATCTGGCTTTAGTCGTGCACGACATTTGTTTTCTCGATCCTTTGATGAACTACGGTGAATCGTATTTTGCTGTGATCGTGCATGATGATGATTGGGGTTAGCAAAGGGCAGTAACCACTAGTGAGGCATGGCTTGTGACGCCAAAGCCAAGTCTTCCAACGCAATTGTGAACTCTATGTTGTTCTGTGGAAGGGCCCTCATTGTGAGCAGGATATGCTCTCCATCATAGGCTAGTACCTTGCCAGAGAAGTCCGCTTCGTATGTTCGGTATACCCCATCAAAGTGTTTCCAACTTTTCCTAATGTGAAGGCCACTTTTGGCCAGTGACCGTCCTCTCTTCCTCCGATGCAAGAGCGACACTTCTGATGGTGAGAGAGACTTTTGACCAGTAACTGACCTCTCCTTGGATCC
This sequence comes from Amborella trichopoda, assembly GCF_054954075.1. Lineage (NCBI taxonomy): Eukaryota > Viridiplantae > Streptophyta > Magnoliopsida > Amborellales > Amborellaceae > Amborella > Amborella trichopoda. Next base: position 29,005,453 of record NC_142342.1, read on the forward strand.
AAGAGCAACGATGGGGGTCAACGGTATTCTTTTCCTTGGATGCAAGAGCAATGCTTGAGATCAACCAACTTCTGTTCCTCGGATGCAAGAGCGACATTTTACTGCAGCTATTTTCTTTTGCAATTGGCGATACTGCATGATTAATTTGTAACCTCCCTAATAGTGCGCTTTTTGACTTGTAACTCCTCCTTATGCTATAAAAGAGTTATACCTTGTTTGAACTATCTTGCTTATCTCTTTTTTTTTTTAAGTCTTTGATATTGTGTATTGAGTCTACATCATGGGTAGTATTTCTTTAGGCATTGCCTATTGAAAGGGGGCATTGCCTCCTCTCCATCAGTTTATGTGCCAGCATGTAAGCTCCATTTGGCGATACTTTATTGACTATAAAAGGACCTTCCCACTTGGGTTCAAACTTCCCTTTGCACTACCCATGCCTAATAATTGGCCTTTTGACGGCTAGAACCAGATCCCCACGGGCAAATGAGCGGACTTTGACTGACTTGTCAAAGGCCCCTTTCATTCTCCCCTGGTTGAGTTTGAGGTTCTGCTGAGCTTCCAACCTCTTTTCATCAAGTGTATCCAATTCTTGATATCGAAGTTTGACTCTCTCATCTTCGGTTAGTCTTTGATGTATAGCGACACGTAGTGAAGGGATTTGAATTTCAAGGGATAAAACTGCTTCACCCCCATAGACTAAGGAATAAGGAGTGGAATCGGTGGCATTCCGCATGGTAGTGCGATAGGCTCACAAGGCTTCAGGAAGCTTCTCATGCCAATTCTTCTTTGTCTTCTATACCGATTTCCTTAAAATGTTATACAGGGTCTTATTGAAAGCCTCGGCTAATCCGTTGGCTCAAGGGTGGTACATAATTGAGTACTTTTACTCGAAACCGAACTGGTTATCCAAGCGATCGACCTGATGGCTTCAGAACTGAGGGCTGTTGTCAGATATGATCTAGCCTAGTACTCCAAACCGATATATGATGTGATGTCGTACGAAATTAGCCACTGTGGTCCCAGGAACTTGCTTAAAGGGGATCACTTCAGCCCACTTGGAGAAGTAATATATTGCAGCTAGAATAAAGACATGACCCTTCGCAGAAGGAGGGTCAATAGGCTCTACAATGTCCATACCCCATGGTGAGAAGGGCCATGATGCCACTGTAGGGTGTAAGGGCTCTGGAGGCTGATGAACAAGGCTAAATGTATTTGGCACACTTGACACTTCTTAGCATAGTTTAAGGAATCAACAATCACCGAAGGCCAATAGTACCCTAATATGCATATCCGTTCATAAAGCTTGGGGCCGGACTGATGCAATCCACAGATGCCTGAGTGTACTTCTTCCAGAACCTTATTTTCTTCTTGCGCATCCACACATCTAAGAAGAATATTGTCAAATGACCGTCTGAAGAGAGCATCTCCTTCAAAGAGGGTACACTTGGTAGACATTCGACGCACACTATTGCACTCGGTACGATCCTCCGAGAGTCTATCATGTCTTAAAAAATTAGTGATGGGCTCTTTGCAATCTTCTACCTATTCGATTTTCGTGCATATTGGGTCGAAGAACTCTGGTTCTTGGTTTTTAACCTTAGCTCCCTGACTCCGTGCCATTTTGTGTTCAGTCTTGATAATTTCTTTAGCTGATAAAAGTGCTTCGAAAGGATAAGGAGGGCACTCGGGGAAACGATTTCTCTCATAATCCACATCTACTTCGGTTCTTCGTTCAATACCTCTGCCATCCAGACAAGTGTAGGCCCTGATGAAGACAATTGAATTGTAGCTTTGAGTTTTGTGAGTGCATCGGCCTGCGAGTTTAGCCTCCTAGGGATGTGACTCAAGGATATATCCTCAAACTGGGCCATATACGATTTTGCAGTTTCGTGATAAGGCTTGAGGGTTTCTTTTCTCACGTCATAGATCCTTTAAGCTAGCAAATGACCAACTCAGAGTCGCCATAGATCTTGAGCTGCTCTAAGTCTAGATTGAAAGCTATCTCCAATCCAATTATAAGGGCCTGATATTCTGCTTCGTTATGGGAACTGACTTCGATGAGAGAAAATGAAAGGGGCAATACTCCTTCATTCAGAGTCAGGGATATCACTCTGACGCCTCCTGGATTAGATTGGAAGGCTCCGTCAAAATACATCTCCCACGCATGAGCAAGTTCGGCATAGAATACATCTTCATCGGGAAGGTCACTTGAAAAGGGAGATTCCGTTGGTACAGGGTGTGCTGCGAGAAAATCAGCCAAAGCTTGGCCCTTAATGGCCTTTTGTAGGACATATGTGATGTCCAACTCCAATAGCAATAATGCCCACTTAGCAAGACATCTTGACAGGCATGGGCATGCCATGAGAAACTTTTACTGGATCTGCTTTTGATATAACTTTTACTTCATGACAGAGCAGGTAGAGGCAGAGCTTTTGTACCGCAAACATTAGGGCCAAGAACATATTCTCTATAAGGGGACAATTCTTCTTGGCCCCTTGCATCCTGCGGCTGAGATAGTACGGTGCGGTTTCTTTCCCTTCATCATCGTTCTGTGCCAACAATGCCCCGAGCGACTCGTCGAGAGCGATCACGTACAGGATAAGGGGTTTTCCTAACATCGGTGTTGAGAGGACTCGAGGATTGAGTAAATAATGCTTGATGTCATCAAGGGATGCCTGACATGCTTCATCTCAGATGAATGGGGTATCTTTCTTTAACAGGTGCGTAAAGGGTTTATAGTGGCCTGAGAGGTTTGAGATAAACCTATGGATATAAGCCATTTGTCCTTGGAGAGATCGCATCTCTCGCAATGTAGTTGGTGGCGACATTTCCAGGATCGCCTTGATTTTGATCGGCTCAACTTCCAATCATCGTTGTCTAACGATGAACTCCAAGAACTTTCCTGAACGCACACCGAAAGCACATTTCAGAGGGTTCATTTTGAGCTGATGAAGGCATAACTTTTCGAACACCTTTTTGAGGTCTCTCATATGAGCGTCTTTCTCTTCAGATTTCACCACCAAGTCATCTACATAACATTTCACCTCTTTGTGCATCATATCTTTGAAGATGGTCATCATTGCTCTTTGATATGTGGCACCAGCATTCTTCAATCCAAAAGGCATCATTGTGTAGAAGAAAACCCTTTTTGGAATCAAGAACGTTGTGGCTTCCTCATCTTCTGGTGCCATCCATATCTGATTATACCCGGAGTATCCATCCATGAAGGAGAAGATTTGGCAATGAGCAGTGGAATCGATGAGCATCTCCGTGAATGGCAATGGGAAGTCATCCTTGGGGCAGGTTGTATTCAGGTCGCGGAAGTCGATGCAAACCATAATTTGGTCGTTTTTCTTCTTGACTGGAACAACGTTTGCCAGCCACTTAGGGTACTTAACTTCGCGAATGAAACTGGCTTTCCTGAGCATGGTCACATCAGCATCTATCCGCTTTTTGAGATCAAGTCTGAACCTCCTTGATTTCTGTTTGACGGGTTTGACAGAGCTATCGATACTCAATGAACCACAACTTGCATATCCAAACCAGGCATTTCATGGTAATTCAAGGTAAAGACATCTCGGTTTCCTTGTAATAGGGCAGTAAAGATCTCTTTCTCTTCTAACAACATATTTGCAGAGATGAAAGTGGGTATGGGGTCGGCTCATCCCCTAGATTTATCTCCTCGAGTTCATCGGCTGTGGCTTGACCGCCTCTTTCCATTCTTCTAGGGCCTCCTACAACTCCTCATCATTGGGTTCAGAGGCCTTTTCATTAACCTCAAGTGCGTAGACCCATGATCTTGACATCTCTGCTTCCAAGAGGGCTCCAGGGTAGATCATGATTTTTACACCTTTCTAGAATCGATGGACATAAGGGTCAACCTCAAACACGAAAAGCATATCAGACAATCACGACCCTACTCCCTGACTCCCCGCCGTCCCATAATAAAGGGTGACAGAGCGCGGGATAGTGAACACAGAGGTCGCGTACGTCGCTCAAGTGGGACTGGCATCAATACGTATTAAAAGTACGGAATCAAAGCAAACCACAAAAGAAGATAAAACTCATATATCAAGCGACAAAAAATAGAATAAATTTAAACCATTAACTTCATTCATCTCCAAAAAGCCTTTACAATAAGGTTTGAGGCTTACAAGCCTTACATTCATCTCAAAAATATTACATAAAAAAGAACAACACGTGGCAACGCCACCAAACACCAACAAAGTCAAGAAGAGAGTCCTAAACCGGCTTGAACTCCAAACACCTGCTATCACCGGTCCGCTACTCGCCACACGCGATCAGGTACTAATACTCTACACAAATGAAGTAAGCAGAGTGAGCAATAAGCACATTAAGTAGATCACTACCCATACATTCCGGACTATCAGTAAGTACATAATTACATGTCCATGATTTGTCAGAATTCACATTTGTTTCAAATAATGTGGTCAAACGTCAGAGTATAGATAAGTGTTGTACAGATACATTTAGATGTTCAGATAGAATATAGAATTGAAATAAGCAGAACATAAACAAGTTACTCTTGAAGTAGAAGCCCTATTCATTAGGCCAAGCCAATCCCATTGCATAGTACTTCTACCACCAGTCAGGAGAGAAGACAATGACAAACTAAGATCACTTCGTAATGTCCTTACACACACACACACATATAGTCCCCAGTGCCCTTTGGGGTTTTTGATAGGTTGAGGCCATACAAGACACTGCCCTCTTACTCTCTCACCAATAGAGGACATTGCACTTCCAAAGGGGTCGCGACGGATAGCGCCTATAAATCTTGGGGGTTGCGACCCTCCATAGTACAATAAGAGCCAAGCTCCCTTCCTATTATCAGGAGTCAGGGAAGGATCATGTGGCAATTCCATGCTCACACTTACAGAGTTTGATAGAATATCACATATATATCATTTTGCGACAAGTCCATGCTCACACATATAAAATCAGAGGGCTCACTACCAGTGGTGGATCCATTGTACAGCGGTCAGAAATCAAAATTCATATAACAAAATCAGACAGTATCAGTGTAACAGAAATCACAATATTCATATAACAGAATTAGACAGTGCACTGCCAATGGGGAACCCATTGCGCGGAGTTCATATAACAGAATATGATAGCACAGTATCACAAAATGGCCAGGTTAGTATCAAAAAATAGCAATTTCAGTAGCATAGAGAAACAGTATCAGTATCACGGAGTGACAGTATCAATATCACGGAGTAATAGTATCAGTATCACGGAGTAACAGTATCAGGGTCACATGGTAGCATTTCCTGTAAATTCAGACAGTGACATCCTATCAAAATAGGGACATAACGTTTGATTCGTTTGAAATTTAAAGGTAGTTATAGAAATAGTTTTATGCTAGACATAGCTATCTTCCAAATAGGGGTTTTTTTAATACACTTGGAGCTTATTTGGCCCTTCAAAAGTGCCCAAGATTAGAGACTCTTCCTCTAAAATCTGTTGTGTAGTAAAGACAGTGACATGTCTTTGAAATTTTGTCCATAACTTAAAATCAAGAAGGAATTTTAAAATGTGCTCAACATGTGAATTAAAGAAAATTCATAAACTGTTCAAATGGCAGTGTTTGGAAAAAAATGGATACATTATGGTTAGTCAAACTCAGTGACATCAGAGGCATGCAATCTTTTCTCTCACCATGATTGTCTACAGTGATATGTTTTCGTAAAATGATAAATAACTTTCAATATAAGAGGAATTTCAAAATGATTTATAAATGAAAGTTTTAACCTACTCAGATATATTTCAAAAGGCTGTAGTTTGACAGAAAATGGATTTCATTTGGTTGGTGAAAACCAGTGATCACAGCAGGGTTGGTGCAAAATCATGAAAAACAGTCAAAGAGTGACCTACCCATATTTTTTGAAACATATCTTCATTTTCGCAAGGAATTTCGATAGGGACCAAGCACAGACATTACTAGACTTGTATATCTTTCCAATGACAGTGGCTTCTTATCATTTAGACTTCAATAAATCAGGCAAAGTCTCAGTACAACAAAAGTAACATTCCTGGAAATCGTAACAGTATGCTAATAGTGATATATATACACATTTCATATCATTTCCTCCAATCTATCAAGAATCTCTTCTAAACATTGGCATCAAAATGAAACTAGATTCAGAGATATTTCCAATGGTAGTGATTTGAAGCGATTCTGAGATCATTTGATGGATCAACTAGGTGTTACAAAAATATGAACAGTCTCTAGATTTTCACAGTCCAGCCATGGCATGCATCAAGGATCACTCTGCAACTTATAAAATATTCAAGATAACAATATGAGACAAAAACCAGTGTAAACTAGACTCAGAGCAACAACCCACAAATTTTCAGACTCAACTGATATCACAGCAGTGCATAGCATGATATACAAAGAAGGACTAAATTCCTAAAAAAACAGAGCACAACAACACACATACAATTCTATTCTTCTAACACAATTCCTATGCAATATCATGCCAAAAATAATGCTTGAAATCATGCTTCAATTCATTCACCATTTAACTTTATTCATGCTTTAATTCATGCCTCATACAACTTGGTGCAAGGGGGTAGAGATCCACTTACTTCACAAGAACTCCAAGTTTACCCTCCACCAAGCTCCTCCTCAAAAGTCAAACTCCCAAAGCTTGAAGCTCTAAGTGTTCTAGAGAGGGGGAGAGAGCAAAACGTGGGAGAGAGAGGGGGCCAAATCTCTTGAGATGGATGGGAAGGGTTCTATTTAAATAAAGAGGAAAAGGCAGCATGGGAAAAGTGGCATTCATGCAAAACTAAAGGACATGCATGAGGAGAGAGAGAGAGATAAAAAAAGGGAAAGCATGGGGGGACAACATTATTATGGGCTCAGCAAGCATGGGAGACAATTATCATTGTGGGTATAACAAATCATTGCCACTTGGCACACATTGTTTCTCTGCCTCCTTGTGCACAACTACCTCACGCATTCCGCCTCGTGCACTCTGCCTCGCACACTTCCCCTCGCAAGTAATAATCTGGGTTGTAACATCATCCCTCCCCCCCCCCCCCCCCCCCCAAAAAAGAGGGATTTTTTCCTCAAAATCGTTAAACGAATAAATGGGGGTACTTCTCCTGGATTTCATCATCTCGTTCCCATGTTGATTCTTCCTTTGAATGATACTACCACAAAACCCAGATTGGGGGAATCTCTTTGTTGCGTAAAACTTGTACCCTTCTATCCAAAATCTCAATTGGTTGCTTAAAATAAGTTACGTCTTCCCTTATCGGCATCGGCTCATATCTCAAGACATGGGATGGATTGGGCTGATACTTTATTAATAATGAAACATGGTAAACATCATGAATATTAGCCAACTCGAGCGGTAAGGCCAATCGATATGCCGCGACTCCAATTTGCTCTAATATTTCAAAGGGTCGATGAAGCACGGACTTAGCTTCCCTTTCTTGTTGAACCTCATAATTCCCTTTATTGGTGACACTTTCAAATCCCCCACTTTAAATTCAAGGTCCCTTCGATGATTATCTGCACAACTCTTCTGTCGAATCTGAGCCGTTCTATGCCTTTCTTGAATTAGGGCGATCTTTTCTGATGTTACTTGAACAATTTTCGGTCCTAGCAGTCTCCTTTCACCGACTTCTTCCCAACACATTGGCAATCTACATTTCCTCCCATACAGAGCCTCAAAAGGTGCCATTTGAATACTGGCCTAGAAACTGTTGTTATGTGCAAACTCTATCAGAGGTAAGTGATCATCCCATTTTCCTTTAAAGTTTGTAACACATTCTCTTGACATATCTTCTAAGGTCTGAATGGTGCTTTCTAGCAATCCATCGCTCTGGGGGGTAAAAAGCAGTATTAAAAGTGAGTCTCATCCCCAAGGTAGAATGCAGACTGTTCCAAAATATCTAGTAAATCTAGAGTCCCTGTCAGACACAATACTAATAGATACCCATGCAGCCTCAAAATTTCTTGACGTATAGGTGAGCTAGTTTATCCAGGGTATAGGTAGTGCAGACGGGTAAGAAATGTGCAGCCTTAGTTAATCGGTCCACAATAACCCAAATGCTATAATGGCCAGCGCTTGATCTTGGCAACCCGAATACAAACTCCATAGTGATGTTCTCCCACTTCCATTTCGGTATAGGCAAAGGTTGTAATAGCCTAGTAGGTTTCTGGTGCTCTGCCTTTACTTGGTGACAGGTCAGTCATTTAGAAATAAATTGTGCCACATCCCTTTTCAAGTTATTCCACTAGAAATTATTCTTTAAATCCTGATAAATTTTTGTGCTTCCTGGGGTTACAGTATAACGGGAGTGGTGTGCTTCTTCTAAAATGACCCTCTTGATATCCTCATCATTTGGGACACATACCCGTTCCTCATCATTTGGGACACATACCCGTTCCTCCTTTCTAACTTGCTTTAATTCTTCCAAGATTTTCACAAGCTGGGGGTCTGCCTCTTGGGCTACCCAAATTTGTTGGAAGAGTTGAGGTTCCACTCTTCTACTAGCAATTATTCTTGCCCCAAAACTGGAGGGTAAAGTCAGGCACCACTTCACTGCATATTTTATCAGTTTCATCTCTCTCCCATCTAATGGGCTACTGATATCAAGGGTTTCTGGCTTAAAGCGTCAGCCACCACATTTATTTTGTCAGGTTGGAAATTGAGAGTGCAGTCATAGTCATTTAGTAGGTCCATCCACCTTCTTTGTCTCATATTCAACTCCTTTTGAGAAAATAAGTACTTGAGGCTCTTATGATCTGTGAATATCTTGAACTGGGTTCTATAGAGATAATGTCTTCATACCTTTAAGGAAAATACCACGGCCGCGAGCTCTAAGTCATGTGTTGGGTAATTTTGCTCATGCAGCTTTAATTGTCTAGAGGCATAAGCTATAACTTTCTCGTGTTGCATTAACACACACCCCAATCCCTTATGGGAAGCATCAGTGTAGACCACAAAGCCTTCGTTTCCTTCGGATAAGGTTAGTATTGGTGCAGTAGTCAATCTTTTCTTTAGTTCTTGAAAACTCTTCCCACAGTCATTTGACCAAACAAATTTCACCTCCTTTTGGGTAAGGCGAGTCAGAGGAAGTGTTATCTTCGAGAAGCCTTCTTCAAATCTCCTATAGCATCCTGCCAAGCCCAGAAAACTACGGACTTCCATCACATTTGTCGGCCTTCCCCACTTAATCACGGCTTCAATCTTATACGGGTCAACAACGACCACATCCTTAGAAACAACATGTCCGAGAAAGGTCACACTTGGAGGCCAGAACTCGCTTTTCCCCAACTTGGCATATAACCTTTATGTCTTCAAGGTTTGGAGAACCATCCTTAAATGTCGTTCATGCTCGTCTTGATTTCTTGAGTATACCGAGATGTAATCTATAAAGACTACTACAAAGTCATCCAGGAAGGGTCTAAAAACTCTATTCATCAGATCAATAAAAATGGCCAGGGCATTAGTTAGTCCAAACGGCATTACTAAAAACTCATAATGACCATAGTGAGTTCTGAATGCGGTCTTAGGAACATCTCCCTCCTTTACTCGTAGCTGATGGTAACCTAACCGAACGTCAATCTTGAAAAATATGTGGGCCCATTGGAGTTGGTCGAAGAGACCATCAATCCTTAGCAAGGGGTACTTATTCTTCACAGTAACCTAGTTCAACTGCCGATAGTCTATACATAACCTCAAAGACGCATCTTTCTTTTTAACAAACAGAACCGGTGCACCCCAAGGTGACACACTAGGTCGAATAAATTCCTTCTCCAACAACTCTTGTACTTGTTCTCTTAACTCCTTCAGTTCAGTTGGAGTCATTCTATAAGGGGATTTGGAGATGGGGGCAGTGTCAGGAACCACATCTATCTCAAATTTGATTTCTCTGACTAGAGGTAGAGAGGTTAACTCTTTAGGAAAGACCTCTGGATATTCTCTCACCACCGGTATTTCTTCTAATTTAGATCTAGTCAGCCCGATCCTCCACTACGTAACCTAAATACCCAACACATCTTTTAGCCAATGGACGAGAAGCCTGAATAGCTGAAATAAAATGCAGAGGCGAAACATCCTTGACACCAATAAAGTTTAACTCAGGTTGGTTTGGGCGTCTAAGGGCTACAGTCTTATCATGACAATCAACAGTAGCATTGGTGCGTGGATAGCTAATCCATGCCCAAAGTAACATCAAAGTCTTGGATATCTAACTATATCAAATCTAAAAGAATTACATACTCTTCAAGAAAAACCCCACAGTGTTTATAAATAGTATCAGTTTCTATATATTCCCCCATAAGTGTGCATACTACCAGTGTCTAATCAAGAAGTGAGGGTCTAACATTTATATGGTATGCAAAGTGTGGCGCAACAAAAGAGTGAGAAGATTTGTGACCACTTAAAATTCCAGCTCCTTTACCACAAACAGAGAGCTTACCTTGGAGCTCTGAGGTAGAAGCCTTAGTTCCTGGTTCCATGAGTGGAGTTTCCAGTCCTTGAGTCTTTGGTTGATTTTCGGGCTCGATCATGGGGCATTTCTTGACTAGGTGGCAAGGCCTACCACATCGATAACATGCTTTCAGCTTCTTATGGCACTCTACCACGGAGTGGTTGGTCTTCCCACAATATGTGCATGTCAGGCGTTGATTTTCCTTCACCTAGCCTCGGGGAGTCTTTTGGGTTTTTACTGCACTCTGTTGAGCCCTATGCTTAAAACCTCTACGAGGGGGCATCCAAACCTTCCTCCGAAAACGTCTAGATGCTGAGGACCTTAGCTTACTTTCTATTCCCAGTCAGAATTCTTCACAATCTTCCATAACCTGGTTCACAATCCTTAGCATCCTAATGGTCTCTTCGAAGGCCTCAGGGTTCCCATTTTCTGCGCTTGAACCGCTGGCATTAGTTCTCGGCATCTTGTCCTAAGACAGAGACTCCCAGATACTAGTTACTAGTTTATTCAAACCATCCTAAAGATACTTCTAAGACTCTCTAGACCAAGAATGCTATCCTGGCTGTTCTGATACCATACCTTTCCGAACCCCACTCCCTGATCCCTCGCCGTACCCATAACGAAGGGTGACAGATTGCGGGATCGCGAACATAGAGGTGGCGTACGTCACTCAGGTGGGAGTGGCATCAACAAGTATTAAAAGTACGAAATCAAAGCAAACCATGAAAGAAGATAAAACTCATATACCAAGTGACAGAAAACATAATAAATTTAAACCATTAACTTCATTCTTCTCCAAAAATCCTTTATAATAAGGTTCAAGGCTTGCAAGCCTTACATTCATCTCAAAAATATTACATCAAAAAGAACAACACTTTGTAACACCACCGGACACCTACAAAGTCAAGAAGAGAATTCTGAAGCAGCTTGAACTCCAAACACCTGCTATCACCGATCCGTTACTCGCCGCACGCGATCAGATACTAATGCTCAACACAAATGAAGTAAGCAGAGTGAGCAATAAGCTCAGTAAGTAGATCACTGCGCTTACATTCCAGACTATCAGTAAGTACATAATTACATGTCTATGATTTGTCAGAATTCACATTTGTTTCACAAAATGTGATCACACGTCAAAGTATACATAAGTGTTGTACAAATACATTCATATGTTCATACATAATACAGAATTGAAATAAACAGAACAAAAACACGTTACTCCTGAAGTACAAGCCCTATTCATTAGGCCAAGTCAATCCCATTGCTTAAGAATTCTACCATTACTCAGGAGGGAAGACAATGACAAGCGAACAATACTTCGTAATGTCTTCACATAAACACACACAGTCCCCAGCATGCTTTGGGGTTTTTAATAGGCTGCGGGCTTGCAACAAACTGCCCTCTTACTCTCTCACCACTAGAGGACATTACCATACCAAAGGGGTCCCGATGGATAGTGCCCAGAAATCTTGGGGGGTGCGACCCTCCCAAGTACAATCAGAGCTTAGCTCCTTCCTATCATCAGGAGCCAGGGAAGGATCATGTCACAAGTCCATGCTCACACTTGCAGAGTCTGACAGAATATCACATATATATCATTGTGTGGCAAGTCCATGCTCACACATACAGAGTCTGACATAATATCACATATATATCATTATGCGGCAAGTCCATGCTCACACATACAAAATCAGAGAGCTCACTACCAGTGGGGGATGCATTGTTTAGCAGTCAGAAATCAGAATTCATATAACAAAATCAGATAGTATCAGTGTAACAGAAATCACAATATTCATATAACAGAATCAGCCAGTGGACTACCAATGGGGAACCCATTGCGTAGTGTTCATATAGCGGAATCTGACAGTATCAATATCACAAAATGGCTATGTTAGTATCAAAGAATAAAAATTTCAGCAGCATAGACCAATAGTATCAGTATCACAGAGTGACAGTATCAATATCACGGAGTAATAGCATTAGTATCACAGAGTAACAGTATCAGTTACACATGATAGCATTTCTTATAGGTTCAAACAGTGATATCCTATCAAAAGGGACATACCTTTTAATTCGTTTGGAACTTAAAGATAGTTACAGAAAATATTTTATGCTAGACACAGCTATCTTCCAAATAGGGTTAGTTTGAAAGCAATTGGACCTTATTTGGCCCTTCAAAAGTGCTCAAGAGCAGAGACTCATCCTCTGAAATCTGTTGTGAAGTAAAGACAGTGACATGTCTTTGAAATTTTGTCCATAACTTAAAATCAAGAAGGAATTTTGAAAAGTGCTCAACATGTGAATTGAAGCTAACTCATAAACCGTTCAAATGGAGGTGGCTTGGAATAAAATTTATACCTTTGGTTCAGTCAAACGCAGTGACATCAGAGGCATTAAATCTTTGATCTCACCATGATTGTCCACAGTGATATGTTTTAGTAAAATGATAAATAACTTTCAATATAAGAGGAATTTCAAAATGATTTCTACATGAACATTTTAACCTACTCAGATATATTTCAAAAGGCTATGGTTTGATAGAAAGTATATTTCGTTTGGTTGGTGAAAACTAGTGATCACAGCAGGGTTGGTGCAAAATCCCAAAAAACAATCAAACAGTGACCTATCGTAGTTTTTGAAACATATCTTCATTTTTGCAAGGAATTTCGATAGGGACCAAACACAGACATTTTACTAGACTTGTATATATTTCCAATGGTAGTATCTTTGTATCATTTGGACTTCAATAAGTTAGGCAAAGTCTCAGTACAACAGAAGTAACATTTCTAGAAATTGCCATAGTATGCTAACAGTGACATATATACACATTTCCTATCATATCTTCCAATTCATCAAGAATCTCTATATATATATGAATAAAAAAGAAACTAAACTCATAGATCTTTCCAATGGTGGTGATTTGAGGATATTCTGAGATCATTTGATGGGCCAACCAGGTGTTACAAAAATATGAACAGTCTCTGGATTTTCACAGTCCAGCCATGACATGCATCAAGGATCACTCTGCAACTTATAAATTATGCAAGGTAACAAATGAGACAAAAACCAGTGTAAACTAGACTCACAAGAGCAATAAACCACAAATTTTCAAACTCAACTGATATCACAGTAGTGCCTAACATGATACGCAAAGAAGGACTAAATTCCCAAAAAACCTGAGGACAACAACACACATACAACTCTATTCTTCTAACACAGTTCCTATGCAATATCAAGTCAAAAATCATGCTTGAAATATTGATTCAATTCATTCACCATTTAACTTTATTCATGCTTTAATTCATTCACCATTTAACTTTATTCACCATTTAACTTTATTCATGCTTTAATTCATGCCTCATACAACCTGGTGCAAGGGGGTAGAGATCCACTTACTTCACAAGAACTCCAAGTTTACCCTCCACCTAGCTCCTCTTTAAAGGTCAAGCTCCCAAAGCTTGAAGCTTTAAGTGTTCTAGAGAGGGAGAGGGAGCAAAACTTGGGAGTGAGAGGGGACCAAAGCTCTTGAGATAGATGGGAAGGGTTCTAATTAAAAAAAGAGGAAAGGGCAGCATCAGACAAGTGCCATTCATGCAAAACTAAAGGACATGCACTGAGTTTGGAGGAAGCCGAGCATACAACTAAAAAACCGGGCCTTCAAGGGTTCCAACAAACTGCCGGAGAAAGGAGTCTCCCATCAACCATTACCTCTCGACATGCTGCTTGAAAGTGGGTGATATGCAGATGCGGGGATGTGGTTCCATTGAACAGGGGAAACTTCCCTTTCTTATAGTCTGAGGGAAATGGCACCTGATCAATGTAAGAGGGATACGGCTTTTGGTAAAGCATTGCTCCCTGTATACCTAGGATCTACCGGTTGTTTAAGTTATGAGTTACCATAGCATCAATGTCTGCCTATGAGACGGGGTGAGGGGCAGAAATGTCCTGTGAGGCAGAAGGAGGAGGCTGCCTTGGAGGCGCATCATCTGAATGATGGGAGTTGACCTAGTGGTTAGTTGAGTGTCGCACGGCATCTATATGATCAATCTTCTCCATCATTACGCGTACCATGTCTTCGAACCTGTTGATACGCTCCTCCTGAGAGTCGCCAGGCTTGTTTACAACCATTACACTAACCATTTCTCCAAGAGGTTAGCCTTAATTTCAGTTGAGGGCTTCTCGGCTTGATGGGCTGCATGTGGCAGATCAGTCAAGAAGGGGTCAGCATGCTCTGACTGGACTCGAGTCTTGTATGCTGACCGCATGAGAACTGGTTCTCGATGGTCTTGGGACCGTGGCTATTGAGTGGCTAGATTACCCTCTACGACACTAACCATAGTGCAGGGTTCATGGACTTCTTCTTTAGGCTTTGTCATCTGAAGAGGGTAGAAGGGACTCAGACAAAGGGGGTCATCAGAGCTGGATGCCCCAACCGTCTTGGTTGCTTTCCAAGTCAAAATTTTCAGACCCCTATCGCGTTTAGCTTTGAGGTTTTGATGGACCTCATGCCAGAACTGCGATCGAGTCTACGGCTGGTCAGCTTTTCTTACGTAGGAAAGAGTTGTTTCCATTAGGTGAAGCAACGAGTGTGGGCTAGGAACTGGGGTCATCCTACGCCAGGGAGGATGAAGATGGTGATCTCCCATCAGGTCTTTACCTCAAGCTCTCTTATGGGCTCTAGTGACATGACCAAGATGATGGGGTTGGATCAAGATGGTACTCTTGGGAAGGTCTTCGAGTACCAGGGCTCGACGTGCTTGCCCAAAAGAGGAGGGATAGGCAAAAGACGGGTTGAGTCATGAAGATGCCCGAGTCTGTAGCGAGGGGTTGCCTGTGATGGCGACGTGTGTGTCCCCTTGAAGAAGGATCACGGGTGACTTGGGGGTCAACCTGGGCTCGAGCAAGTGGTCTGGCCCTAGGAGGTCGAGAACTGCAAGCAGGTGTCTACAAGAGAACAGGTGAAAGTCTGCTCCTTATAGGGTGCACTAGTGTGTGCTAAGTGGGAGGACGAAGGAGTCGTCTTTCGTGAGCTTGGGTTGGCGCAGCAATGGCGTAGCCCTGAGCAGTGGGATGCACATGCATAACATGTGCAGGACCTGGCCTTAGAAGGCCTGGTCCTGGACGTTGACTCAAGGTAACATAAGGATTGCCTCGAGATGTGGCTCGAGTGGATAACCCATGAGCCTTATGGTGTGTGCGAGATGTAAAGGTCCCAGGGTCTCCACCTCTATGAGTCGAGCCTCTACGAGTAGAGACTCATGATGGTGCAGGAATGTGGGGGGAGGCCTTACAGCGACCCACAGAAGTAACGACAACTTGCTTGCCTTTTGTAAAAAGGGACTGGGCAGCCTTTCGGCATACCTCGGCAATATGACCAACAACTGACTTGCCGGTGGCAGGGTGCATGCTGCGAGTGGCAACAGATGTGCTACCAATGTTGGGTGCCTTCGCAGAAGTTCCACCAGAGTTAGGAGATGGGGAGTTAGGGACTTTTAAATCGCTCCTCACGCCTACACAGGTTAAGACTTGGGAGCTAGACAATGGGTCTTTGCTCAGAAGGAAGGTTGGGAACGAAGTTCAAGGAACTTGTTTTTAGGGGACGCTCACGAATGCAGGGATCAAAAAATCCCCAATCCGGATAAATGAGTTAAGAAACCCAGCAGCCATGTGGTATGTGAAAATAGAAAAACAAAGGAGAAACTAGCGAAACAAGAACGATCCGACGAAAGGGTAGTAAGTCCCAAGTGGAGTCGCCAAGCTAGTTAGGTGCCTTGATCTCACCCTCCCGATCTAGATGATTTGGCAGCATGCATCTCAGGTTTCGGGGGAACCTGAGACTTTGAGATCGCTCTCTCGTGAACCTCGCTCAAGAGCGAGGGTAGGTATACCAACTGATGAGAGAGGAATTTAAGGTGGGTTTGAGACTTACTCGGGCTAGCTCGTGTGAGCTCCCTCTTAGGTTACGAAGAAAGCCCCCCAGTAGTAGAACTGGTTCGAAATCGTCTCCTTTGGCTTGTAATCTCGTGTTTCTGCAATCACACACACATGGTTAATTTACAAGACAAATGGGTCAAGTGACCCCTCCTTGCCTTTGGGCAAATGTACATAGGCCTGCACATTCAAAAGAAGAAAAAGGGTAAGAGAATAGATGAAAGACGAAGAAAGAGACAGAATAGTGGAATAGGGAAGATAGGAATTTGACTAGGTGGCTAGACTAACACAGTAGCTAGACTAACAAGTGATTGACCTCACATGGTAGTAAGACGGGTACGGTAACTAGACCAACAATGACAATACTACTAGACAATAGAACAATCGTCGACTGGCCTGGCACGATGGCTAGCCTATCGTGGCAGTAAGGCGGGCACGGTGACTAAAATCGACACAGCAACAGTACTGCTAGACGATGAGACTACCATGGCAGTGCTTGACTTAGCCTACCTTGATCAAACGAGAGGGAAACAAGACAAGAGAGAAAAGAAAGAGAGCGAGAAAAGCATGCACAGTACTACCAATGTCGTGCATGTGAGAAAAAGAAAGGAAAGAGAGAGAGAGGAAAATAAGAAGAAAGGAGCATTAAGAAAGAAGAGGAAGGGGGAATAAAAAAGAAAGAAGGGAGAGGAGGAAGAGGGAAGAAGAGAGAGAAATGAGAGAAAGGGAATGTGGACGGTGATACCAACCATGATAGAGGATTGAGAACAGAGAGAGGACATGGGCAGTGATGTACATCCGCCGTCCATGACAAAAGAGAGAAGAGAGAGAAAACATGGACGGTGATGAACATCTATCATCCATGATAGAGGAATCAGAGGAGAGAGAGGACATGGATGGTGATGAACATCCGCCGTCCATGACATAGGTGTTAGAAGAGAGAGAAGACATGGACGACGATGAGCTTCCGCCATCCATGACAGATGAGTTAGAAGAGAGAGAAGACATGGACGGCAATGAGCTTCCACCGTCCATGACAGACAAGTTAGAAGAGAGAGAAGACATGGACGGCAATGAGCTTCTGTCATCCATGACAGAGGAGTTAGAAGAGAAGAACACATGGACATTGATGAGCTCTGCGTCCATGGCACAGGGGAAAAAGAGTGAAAAAACATGGACGGCAATGAGCATCCACCATCCGTGACACAAGAATTAAAAGAGAGAGAAAACATGGACGAAGATGAGCTTCCATCGTCCATGGCCCAAGGGAATAAGAAAGAGAAAACATGAACAACGATGAGCTTCTGCCGTCCATGACACAAGAATTAGAAAAGAGAGAAAACATGGACGGCGATGAGCTTCCACCATTCATGACACAGTGAAATAAGATGAACTTTGACAAAGGCTCGACCTACCACTCGAGTTAAGGCTCGGCCCACTATCTATGCCCCAAGAGTAGGAGGACATCACACCTGGTAATAGGCTCCACCATGCATAATCAGAAAAGAAAGAGAGAGAAACAGAGAGAAAAAGAGAAAACAGATAGAAGAGAGAGAAGGAAAGTGAATAATGAAGATAAGAGAAGAAAAAGGAAAGAGAGATATAGATGAAAAGAGAGAGAACAAGAGAGATAGAGATAGAGAGAGAAAGATATAGAAGAGAAGTGAGAGAAAGAGAGAGATGAGAGGAGGAGAGAGAAATTTACCTTCACTAAAGTTATCGAACCTTTTTCTCTCTCCTCTCTCTCTCCAAGACGTACGCACAATTACAACGTGAAAACTCTCAAATTTTATTGATGAGTAGTGAAAAATCACGTGTCTTGTAATAATTGTTTTTATCAAGTACTTATAGAATTGGGCTCAAACATAGGTGTATGCCCAAAAACTACCTAAATTGATGATAATTACAATTTAATTGAATTAAAAGAATTTCTAAAATTGTGTACAGAAAGACTGTTTTGCCCTTCCCAACAATATATGAAATTCTAAAATGGTCCATGCTGCTGCCTTAGAAATTGCGTTGTCTTCCATGGATGATTCGAGGTTACTCCGGCATCCATTTGGTTGAAAGACGATTGCTGTCGGGCTCAGCATGATGATCGATTTGATACAACCTTCGAGCCATGGGTCTCGTTTTAGGGTACGATCAAGGGACTCAAAATTTGTATAGATCTTAAATACTTTCGATCAATAGTTTGCTTGTTTCTTGATGTTTTTCTTTGATATCTTCATTGAGTTCCACTGAGCATGCTGTCACGATAATGTTACAATGAACGCAACCCGATTTCATGTCCCGACGAAGATTTTGTCGTCTTGGGTTTTTGGTCGGAATCTTGAAATTCGACAGTCAACAATTTTGATGCCTTCATGTGTCGAATCCAACCGTTCATCTTACGTGATATTCGGATCATAGATAGCCTCAGACCTTACATACATAATACAATTGGTTTCACGTCAATCGAGTACGCGAGCGTCGTGATATGGGAGCGAGGGGTGCTGCTGCTGAATTTTCTACAATTATCTTCACAAATCATCAACTTCTCTCTAGTTTTTCTCCGTGCTCGGATATCGTTATGGATTGTGCCACATATCAAAATGCTTGTCTTGACAAGACGAACACGCCCACCAAAATTGAGCACCATCCGACTCAGAACAAGTGAAGTATGAGTCATTGAAGTTGATGCTCAGTACCGTGCACATTAGCCTCCTTTAATGGAGATTGGTGCAGGGTGGCCGCACAGGAATAGCATGTGGCCTACCCCTTTTTAATGTTTCACCCATAACTTTTTCTTGGAGCGCCCGATTATGGGGTCCGTTTCAAGGTGCCAGAGGCTGATTTTTTTTAAATTGTTTCTTTGTCTGCACTGGTTTAGACATGTCGAATTGTGACGAAACTTAGCAGGTGTCCTTTTGAAGTGCTTAGGAAGCTTCTGACCCGTTCTGGGGCAATTCTGAGGCTATCCAAAATTTCACTGTATTTTAAAGCTTTATTGATTGGCTTCTCTTTTATTCTGCATCAGGACCCAAGGTGCTAAAAAATATGTTCAAACAGATATCAACCCATATACCTGATCTACAGCAAGGATACTAATTCAATATCTTTATCCTTTTTAGAGAACAGGTCCAAGCAGGTATTTAAGAGCACGAAATCAATCTCTTTTTCTTTTCCTCACTCTATCTTAGTACTGCAATCAATGTTTGAGAAACTTATGGCAATGAGATGTCTCCTCGCATGGAGTGCCTATCTCAAGGAAAATATGCGAACCCCTTTTCTTGACTGCTTGCTAGTCGTTTACAATCCTTTCCAAGAGATAAACTTCAAATTCCTTTTGATAACCATCAAATATCATCTTTACATCTTCATCGTCGATCTCTTGATGATGCTTATCCTTTTCTTAACCTTCACGCTAAATCCTCACTTCCGTCTTTATGTGAGTCGACCTCACATAGGTTTTGAATTCAAACTTGAAGCCTCACACGAATTTGAATCCGCGGGTAAATCTTTTGAGCCTAATCACAATCTTGAATCTATGCCTATCATGTGCGACCAACCATATACGCAGCCTGGAATTCATGCTTTTCTCATGTGGCCAACCATCCATCTTTGAATTTTGAATGTGCAGTCTTGCGAGTCATTCTAGTTGTATAATGATAAAAACTAGAACAACGTCCTCTTTCATTGCTCGTTGGTTCATTTTTCTACTCATCCAGCTGAATATACACTTTCTCCATTTGTATTAAACATTTCTTTTAGTAGTAATAAGATATTGAACCGAGGATCCAATGGTCCCAATTTCCTGAAAAATTCCTCACATTAACGAAGAAATTACAGTATTAGTAGTTCAATGTTATTCTATTTGGAACGCAAAAGATATGGGGATTTTTAAAAGCTCCAAACGTCAAGCTCTACAGACAATGGGTTATCCCACCTCCGACTAATGCGAGACCTCAGGGAGAGGGTCACAATGAGTTGAACATGGTTTCTTGTGAGTCTCAAATTAATCCTGAAGGCATCGAGCTTCGGGGTGTCAGTTAAGGCATATCCGAACTGACAATGGATATGGACATGGGATTAAGCCAGGTTCAAACATTTCTCAAGTCATATCATCCTTGGAAATTTATCCTTAGCATATACATCTTAGGGATTCACCTCAATATATCAATATATGACGAACCTCCCCTTAACGTTCGTCAGTTAAAACCCCATTATTTCAACGTACGACGGATCTTTTAAAGAGTTGTATCACATCTCACCTAGAACTCCTCTAGTATCAAGTGGAGAGACATTTATGTGTCAAGGAATATATGCATTCTGGGGTTCTGTCTCAAATAGAAATGTCTTCATTATCTTTTATCATAGACTGTAAGTTATAATACAAATGCATAACTAACAGTAATTGTCAAGCCATATCTATTCCCCCATATATCACATGGATAGGTGCGCAGTGAGTCTTAGGAGTATATGTGTCCTAGGACATATCTCAAGATAAGATGGCTTCACCATTTTACGTCAACCTTGAATATGTTTAGCGGATGAGCTCTTGAAACTATCAATCATGAAAAATTTTAAGGACTAACTGACGAATCAAGATTCCTTTAGGCATATCAAGCTTCTCATATGATGGATCTTGAACATATAGTATATTTTGCATCACATGGGGCATTTCATTTTCAGTAATCCTCATACGAAGCTTAGCTGATATATCATTATCAAAATGTATCTGGTCCTTGTATGTAACTAAAAACACACGCAACATGTAGCAAGAGCCTAAATTGTGTACCAAACCTAGTTTCCAAAATTTTTCAACTATCATCAAAATATTCCCTACATGTTCTTGTGAACTTTTCAAAAATCTTAATTTCTTTGCTTAAAAAGTAACCCAGAACTTTATATATGTTTCATAATCCTACCAATCTTCAAAAACCTTCTAAAATATTTTTAAAAACGAAGGAGTTTCATGGAGGCTTGGATATCATGTTTCCTTCACCACCAAATCCTGGATCGCCATGCTGGCAAACCCTTAGGGGAAGAAAAAAAGACGAACCCATGGGTTCTCAAAAAACAAAAAATCCGAACCTGTGGACTCCAAGAATTAGAATCGAAGGAGAAGAAAGAAGATCAATTTTCCAAGAATACATTCATTTCATACTTTTTCTAAATCAGAATCCCATTCGATTGGAGAACCAGACCCTAAGAAAAATGTCTAAACTCGAAGATGACTACACTGACAACATCCCAAGTAGCATTGGGGTGTCTATAACAAGAAGTGTCTTTGGTTCAAATATAGAATGATTCTTATTGACTATCACTTATGATCCTGATTATCGAAGACCACTCGACCCCACTGACTAAAAGATAACAGTACTAGTTCAATGTCTTATGGATCAAAAGTATCCATCGGTGTAACACCTAGAATGATCTCTCAAAAAATGTTTGCTTCCTATAGTGTCTCATGCATCCACTTCTTTGTCATTCCCCTGGTGTTCCAGGTGAAAATCAAATAGGGCAACTGTAGACACCCCCTTGAAATTCTTGATGTGGGAGTTCGTAAAAACCTCGATTCTAATTCAAAAAAACCACATAAACCCTAGCAGATCATAGGCAACCTAAATTCAATATAATTGTACCAACCTACCCAAAACCTATCTCAAGCAATAGTAGGCCCTGAGAATTTTGTAGCAATCCAAAGACCGCCCTAATCAGACCTACAAATCAAAAGTAATAAGCCTAAGGAGTTTAAGGAGGGAAAATTCCCAAAATGCCCTTGCTTATGGACATGGGAGATGCACCTCATGCAACACGTGTCGAGCATGCGCCTAGGCCCGAGTGGGGAAGCCCGTTTGTCCCAAACTGGTCTGATTATGAAGAGAAAAAGAATAAACCCAATAAATCCAAATAAATTCGAAAAACTCATAAACAAATCCAAAAAGAAGAAAAAAAATCACTATTTCAAGCCTACAAATACAGCCTTCAAAACAAAGAAAAAGAAAAGAAATTCTCTAGACATCCTTAGAAAATAGAACACAATTTTCAAAATTTGGAAAATTAGCCAAAAATACCCTAAATTAGGAAAACGCCTTGGAAAATTTCTAAAGAAAATAAGAAATATCCCTCAAAAATCCCCGAATTCAAATTCTACCCTAGGAAATCCGACACCCTTTGGCCCATTTGGTTCTTTGAATTCATATTTCTAGGAAATATTTTTCTGCGAAAAGGCAAGGCCAATCGTGTGTGGTTCAATTAGAATTGACATTTTTGTTGCAATTTTGATTTCCATGGGATTCTCGAATGCTCATTTTAAGCCTAAATGTTTTAAATCTCAATTCTACTAAAATATGTGGAATTAACATTTCATGAAAACGACCCATTTTGTTGCTGATGAACGAAAATATATTAAAAATTTTAGAGAGGGAAACTATATCAAATTTTTGAGAGAAAAAACATATTAAAATTTTAGATAGAGAAACCATATCAAGACATTAAATTTTAGAGAGAGACACTATATCAAATTTTAGAGAGAGAAAGTATATGAATTTTTTTAAATAGAAAATACATGAAATTTTTTAGAGAGAGAAACTATCTCTAATTTATTAGAGAGAGCATCTTAAAATTTTAAAGAGAAAACCTATCTCAAATCTTAAGTTTTAGAGAGAGAAAGTACCTTAAAATTCTATAAAGAGAAACTACATTAAATATTAGAGAGAGGAACTACTTAAAATTTTAAGAGAGAAATATCTCAAAACTTTTAGAGAGAGAAAATATCTCGAATTTTAGGTTTTAAGTTTTAGAAAGGTAATATATTAAAATTTTAGAGATTAGAAACTAAATCAAACTTCAAATAGAGAAACAACCTGAAATTTTTATAGAGAGAATATATCTGAAATTTTAAGTTTTTGATAGAAAAAATATCTTAAAACTTTAGAGAAAAACTATATCAAACTTTCGATAGACAAAGTCCCTAACATTTTTTTAGAGAGAAACTATTTCACAGTTTTAGATAAAAAAACTATCTTAAATTTAAAGTTTTAGAGAGAGAAAATGTATTAAAATTTTAGAAAAAGAAACTACTTGAAATTTTTAAAAAGATAAACTAACTCAAAATTTAAGTCTTAGAGAGAGAAAGCATATTCACATTTTAAAGAGAGTAACTTTATCAAATTTTAGAATAAGAAAGTACCTAAAATTTCTTAGAGAGAGAAATTATCTGAAAGTATTTAGAATGAAATTATTTTAAATTTTAAGTTTTAGATAAAGATGGTACCTTCAATATTTGAAGCGAGAAGCTACCTAAAATTCTTTATGAGAGAGAAACTATCTCAAAATTTTTATAGAGAAAAACTATCTTAAATTTTAAGTTTTATAGAAAGAATCTAAAAATTTTAGAGATAAACTAAATAAAACTTTAGCGAAAGAAAGTATCTAAAATTTTAAGAGAGAATTGTTTAAAGACATTTTTCAGCACCATGGGTCCCCGATACGTAATAAAATAAAGAAGCCGGTCAATAAATCCTGACAAACAGTGAAAATTTTAACAGTCTCATAATGGCCCCATAACTAGTCAAGATCTTCATAAAGACTCTAAAAATTTTCCTTCCAAGTTTTGTCATAGTCCGATATGACTAAAACAGTATAGATTGAGAAACAGTTTCGGCAGAATTAGTCTCTAATACCCTGAAATGGACCCCATAACTAGAACTATATTTTTAGTATGTTAAATAGCTGTGGGACATGTCCATTGGATTCGACATGGTTGAAAACCTCCAAGGGTCAAATTTCCCAGGAAGAAGTTATGGTTAAAAGAACAAAACAGGAGGAGTCGCACACTATTCCCATGCGGCCTCCCTGTAAGTAATCACCATTAATAGGACAGTCACGAACAGTGACTTGTGATGCTCATATCTCACTATCAGTGACTTGTGATCATGTTTGTCTCGTCAAGATGAGCGTTTTGATATGTGGTAGGCCCCGTGACGATGCCTAAGCGCAGAGAAAAGTTAGAGAGAAGTTGATCCATGAAGAAAGTTGCAAGAAAATCAATCGCAACACACGTCAGTTGGGCTGTCAAATCATGAAATTCATGAACCCGATCGATGTAAAACTACCTGCATCACATGCGTAATGTCCATGACTATCACTGGTCCGAACGCCGCGCATGATGAACGGTCGGATTTCACACACGAAGCTTATGAAGTGACTGTAAATTTCAGAGACGGAATTCCAGATTCTGGCCAAGATTCCAAAATTGTAAAATCCTCGTCCGGACAAGAAATCAGGCTATATTGTTACCACACGATCGTGACGGTATGCTCAGTGTGATTCAGTGAAAAAATCACAGAAAAACATCAAGAAACAAGCACACTATCGATATGAAGTTTGCAAGATTCATCCAAATTTCAAGTCGCATGATCGTGGTTTAAAAACATGATCCATGGCTCGAAGTTGGTATCAAATCAATTGCCATGTCGAGCCCTAGAAGAAAACAATCATCTTTCGGACAAACGGGCACCAAAGAAACCCCGGATCATCCATGAAAGATCACGCACGTTCTATGATAGCAACAGGGACAGTTCTGGAATTTTCCTAATTGTTGGAAGGGCAAATCATTCATTTTGCACCCTATTTTCTTATTTTATTTAATTCAATTAAATCTTAGTTTTTAGTAATTAGGTTTAATTTTGATCTATCCACCCATGTTTGGGAAAGCTCTATATATATCACGTACTATCATTGTACATGGACCGAACTTTTGCTTAATAAAATCTTCATCTCTTCTTGTCGTTGGGTCAAGTTTTGAGAGAGACAAGAAGGAGAGAGAAATTTTTAGGTTGGTACCCATGAGCTTAAGAAAACAAGGAGATTGCAGGTCAAGGGAGGCGATTCCAAACCAGTTGAAGCAATTGGGGGGCTTTCTGTCGTGATCTAAGAGGGCGCCCGCGCGAGCTTCTTAAGCCTCATTCCCTACACTCCTCTTGAGTCAGGACTCATAGTCCGGCTCTCAGGTTTTCTCCTGGGTTGGTGTGAGAAGGGACTTAAAGGTCCCTAACTCCCCACTTCTTAGCCCTTGTGGACCCTCCACCAAGGCCCTTCACATTGGTGGCACACATGCCACCACACACGGCATGCACCCTGCTAATGGTAAGTCCTTTGCCGGTCATATTGCTGAGGTACGTCGAAATGCTGCTCTATCCGCTCTCACGAAAGGCAAGCAGGTTGGCATCGCCCCTGAGGGTCGCTGCAAGGCCACCCCCCATACTCCTTCACTACCCCGAACCTCTATGCCTAGAGGCTCGACACACCAAGGGGGAGATCTTGGGGCCTCTACCTCTCGCACACACCTAATGGCTCGTGGTCCAACCACTCGAGCCACACCTTGGAGCAACTTTCATCTTGCCTTGAGCTCGCATCTAAGGCTACACTTTCTCAGGCCAAACCTTACACCCGTCATGCATCTGCATTCCATGGCTCGAGGTAGCGCCAAGTTTGCGCCAGCTCAAGAACGCGAGGGCCGACCACTTCATCCTCCCTCTCAGCACGCACAGCTTCACCCTGTGAGAGACAAACTCCCGCTCGGTCCCTCATAGACCCGAGCTTGTGGGACTCGCCTCTTAAGGTCGAACCGACTGATGGAGCGCGGGTTGACCCCCAAGTGACCCGGAAGGCTAGCTCTAAAGGTGCACATGCACTGACTTTGCAAGCTCCTCCCCGCTCCCGACTCAGGCGGAGTCACGAGCTAGATCTTCCTTTTGCCACCCTTCCTTCATCAGGCAAACATCTCGAGACCTGGTACTCAAAGGTTTTCCTTAAGAGTACCATCTTGAGTAAGCCACCTTAAGTCAGCCATGAACCCAGGCCTCACTAAGGAATTGGGGACAAAGGCCTGATGGCAGATAGAAGCAGACTCCAAGGTGGCAGCCTGGATTGCCCTTTACCCTTGGACCCCACTCTCTATTCCAGCTAATGGACACAGCCCTCGCATGCTTAAGAAAGACGAGGCAGTCCAAATCCCAGGCTCGATTCTGGGCTGAAGTCTATTGCAACCTCAAAATCAAGCAGAAGAGAGGCCTGCAGCTCCTAGCTAGAGAGGCCCCTTAGTCAGTTGAGGTTACCACTCTTGATTACCTCCTGCCTCACAATCCCTTCTTCCCTCTTCAGATTCCAAAACCTGAGCAAGAAGTCCAAGATTGCTCGGTGGTTACCGTCATAGGAACGACCGAGCTGCCAAGAAATCACAGTCCTAAGACCATCGAGAACTGGTCCTCACACGGTCGGCGTACAAGACTCGAGTCCAGTCGGGGCATGCTGAGCCCATACTGACCAACTGGCCACGTACGACTCGCCAACCCCGGCAGTTCGCTACTCCACCTGGCTTTGTCTCACCAAAAGAAACAGTCAGTGTCATGGTGATCAACGAGCCAAATGATGCCCAAAAAAAGCAGATGAACATGTTCGAGGTAATGATGTAGTCCATTCTCGAAAATATGGATTACCTAGAAGCCTCAAGGTGCCCTTCTCACCATGAGACCAATTCCCCATCTGGTGAGGACATAGCTCCGGGGCAAGTTCCCCCACCGATTTCCCAAGACAGCTCTACTCCCACATGGTTTCGCAAACTGACATAGATGCCATGGTGACCCAAAGTCTTAAGAATAAGGTCTCGGGCATGCAAGAGGCACCGCTCTACCAAAATCCATAACCACTCGTACATCGACCAGGCGCCATTTCCCCCAAACTATCAAAAAGGGAAGCTCCCCCTGTTCAACGGTACTACATCTCTGCACCAGCATATCGCACACTTCCAAGTTGCTTGTCAAGAGATGGCAACTAACGGGCGACTCTTCCTCCGTCAATGCGTCGAGGCTCTCGAAGGGCCAGCCTTTCAGTGCTATGCTCGGTTGATGCCAAACTGGGTACACACATGGCAGTAAATGGAGCAATTGTTTTACCAATGCCTCTATGAAGTCCAAAGAGTCATGGTGACCATTGAGCTCCTCACTCTGACTCAAGAACCCTGGTGAGCCAGTTGATAAATTCATCACCCGATGGAGAGAGTTGGCAACCTACCGCACCACCATTCGGAATGCTACAAACTCTACTCTTAATTCTCTGATCTATAGAGGTAAGGTGGTCTTACCCCTCGAGGTTCAAATACCCTCACTCCATATCGCTATACATCAGGGACTGATATAAGATAAGAGGGTCAAGCTCCTTTATCAAGAGTTGGATGCCCTCGATGAAAAGAGACTAGAGGCCCAGCAAAACCTTGAGCTTAATCAGGGGAGAATGAAGAGAGCCTTTGACAAGCCTTTCAAGGTTCGCTCATTCGCTCGTGGCGACCTAGTCTTAGCAGTCAAGAGACCGATTGTCATGCATGGACACCACAAAGGAAAATTCGAACCCAAGTGGGAAGGTCCCTTCATAATCAAAAAGATCACACTAAACAGGGCCTATATACTGGCCAACGCTGATGGAGAAGAAGTAATGTCCCCTATCAATGGGTGATATCTAAAGAAGTATTATCCTTAATGTTCTCTTAAAATGCAGTGCATGCAGTAGAAAGAAAGAAATGGAAAAGAAAAATAATAACCCAACTCAAAAGAAATTAATTTCTTTTATTGCAAAGGCCCATTATCATGAAGGTTACAGATACAGTATCAACAGTTGTTTTTGCTTCAGAGAAAAAGGGGATGTTCGCGCCGAAGCATCGCTCCTTCGAAGGGAAAAAAATAATTTTTGAGTCAGCTTCAATTCATCTGACGAAGTACGGCTGGTTTCTAGGAGA
The DNA here is from genome assembly GCF_054954075.1 of Amborella trichopoda. NCBI lineage: Eukaryota > Viridiplantae > Streptophyta > Magnoliopsida > Amborellales > Amborellaceae > Amborella > Amborella trichopoda. The sequence goes on from NC_142342.1 coordinate 29,033,642, forward strand.
GGGAAGAAGTACTCTGATAGAGTCTATCAAATATACAAAGCGGACTTCCCTTACAAAGAACTAGCCTATGATGGATGCCCTTCCTCAGAACAACATGGACTTCACTGTTGTGCTGGAGGACTTGGCTTCCAATAGACCACGGTGGATGGTCCTTCTCATTAGCCATCACTCTTGACCCCCACAAAGCATTGTCATCCATGGTCATTACCACATGAAACTCAATACCAAGCATGATCATTGCCACTCATGGCTCAATGTCATGGGCGACCACTACCGCAAGGAGCTCAATGCCACGTTATACCATCACCACGGGCAAGCCCACACCACACGCAACCATGTTGTGAGCAGCATGCTACCAAGCATGGCTGTCGCCCCGTGAAGCTTAACCCTATGTGACAGCAGCACTGCATGCGCCTTATTGTCGTACATGCCCTTATTGTGCCCCGGTTCCCACCATTTCCAATTCCCAGGGGCATTAACCCTCACGCCTCTTCGGTTTCCCCAACTATCCTCCCTCGGTGATGGTCAACCTTCTCACGACCTTTTGCTTCCCTCGCAACCCTCCGGGTTTTCGCCGAAAACTCTTCTCCATCCACTGGAGACCCCCATCTGACCCTGTTCTTCCCCTTACCGGTAGCCAGGAATATTAGGAAACCATCGAAATTTCACTGTGTTTCTAGTGAGCTCACTGCTGCTCCTCCTTCTTCTCTTTCGATAACCAGCAGACCATCAGAGTCCCTTGGCCTCTCTGCAACCTGCCGGCAACAACAAAACTATTAGAAGATCAATGGAACACTGGCAAGGTGCCACTGCAACCCTCGGAGTTTCACCAGAAGTCCACCAAGAAGTCCCTGTGCACACCGAAAATGGTGTCGCGACTTGATGGCACCACTATTTATCACACGATAGCTGCTATTCCTCACCAGAAAAGTCTCAGTGAATCTCTGCGAAGCTCCTTGTTCCCTACTCGAGAGGCCTTGACACTCCTTGAAAATGTTCCCAAGCACTCCACAAGGCTCACGACTTGCTGAAGTTTGCTAAAGAACTCCTAAATGCCTGCACACTATGATTTTTGGCCGGGAAACTCTTGTCGAAAGTCTCTTAACAGAAGCTCCATCTCTCTCTAAAAACTCTCTTCACTGTTTTAACGTTTGGTAAAACAGTAAAATGGAGTTTCACCCCCTTTTATACTCAGCAGTGCCGTGAAATGCCCCTCACAAGTTCAAAATGACCCTCCAGTCTTCGTCTTCGGACCTCGATAGGACCAGGCCAAGGCAAGGTAAGCCCAAGGCCCAAATGAGCTATCTTCGTGCACTTCACCAAGAGGGCTTATCGTCGTGTGCTTTACCAAGGAGCTAACGACACGCACTTCACAAGAGGCTACCCATGTGCGTTATCCATAGGCCTAACGTTGTGAGCACGTCCTCTAAGCCTAACGTCGTGTGCGTCATCCAAAACTTAGTGTCTTGCGCATGCTATGACACTCTCATCTGGACTATCGTTCTACATCCCTAGGGAGTTCATTCCCTACACCACAGTATCACTCCTCAGGGAGTCAAGTCTTCAATTACGGCTCTATTCCCCGTGGAGCACGTTTCCTTGCCATCTAAACGATCTAGGAGCACGACCCAAAACTGAATGGTCCAAACTATATGACCTTAAACTGTAGTGGAGGTCTAGTTGTACGACCTTAAACTGCATGGTCCTGGCTGCGTGACTTTAAACTGCATAGCCATGGTTTGAGATACAAGACCTTAAAACTGTAATGCACGTCCCTATAGCAAGACGTTAAAACAACACGACAAACAGTCCATGCGCATGACTTTAAACTGTGAAATAGACGCACCTCTCTACCCGGTGTATTCTACCACTATCCTTAGTGGGGTTACATCTGTGCTTCAGACTGTCATCCCTAATGGAGCTAAAGGTAGGCCACTAAGATTCACATCCATATTGCAGCCCATTATTCCCAGGGAGTTAGGGTCATTCTTACCTTTTCAATCCCCATGAGGTTGCATCTGTGCTCTAGCCTGTCATTCTCAACGGAGTTACATACCATTGTTCATTATCTCTGTGGAGTCATGCTTACCCCTTTAATCCCCTGTGGGTCAGTCGCGCATCAAGTTATTCTATCCTCAAGAGTCGAGTTACTTTCCATGAGCCATGGAGTTCCGTCTTTCACATTGTGGGGTCATACTTGTCCCTTAATCCCCAGTGAACTCTGCTTCTCCATCTAAACTTCTTGCTGGTTTTAACTATTTTTTATCCCCAGGGAGTCGGATTGCTATTCACAGACCTATTCCCCACAGAGTATCACCTACATGGCAACCCACCTAAACGGTCTAGTTGTACGAACCTAAACTGCATGGTCCAAACTATATGACCTTAAATTATAGCGAAGGTCTAATTACACGACCTTAAACTGCATGGTCCTAGTTGCATGACTTTAAACTGCATAACCACGGTCCAAGCTATATGACCTTAAACCATAGTGCATGTCCTGGCCGCACGACGTTAAACTGCTTTGCCTAGGTCCAGGAGGCATGACCTTAAAGATGCCCCCACACATACGAACATGCCCTTTACGTGCATCTTCACGCACATCTTTCGTAACCGACCCATTCATGTGCGCGCACCACCTTCATTATTTTCCGAGTGAATCCATTCACTTCATCATTATTATTCATCATTTCCCAGTGAGTCTCACCCATGCTCACAAAATGGCAAACTATTCTTCCATCCATACTCATCGTAAGCTAGTGGGTCACCACTTTTCATCTTCCATTCATACATCTTCCACTTTTCATATGTAGCCTCATGTCATCTCCCCAAAGTGAGTCAAATCACCACCATACCCATCTCATGGCCTCTATAGACTGTCATTCATTACCACCATGGTCCATTTGACGTTAAAAGGCTTTTCACTGGTCCCAAAGGCAAGACCTTAAACACGCCTTAATAAAAAAGAAAAAAAAAAAAAAGATAATGGGCATGCTGTATACCTGGATAAGGGAACGTCGTGAGTAAAAATGACAAACGGGCATGGTCACAAAACCATGAGTAAAAGAGTTCCATGAAAAAAAAAAGCTCGGGCATGGTGAAAACCTCAAAAGGGCACCGTGAGCAAAAACGGATGAAAAGGGTCACCATGGCCACAAGGTCATGAGTAAAAGAGCCCAAAAATAAAAGAGGTTGGTGCAAACCGTCTATACGGTGCCACTTCCCCCAGTCCAAGTGAAAACCTCCAAAGGGTGCTTGGACCATTAAAGCCGGTTGATGCAACTATTTGAACATATTTTTCAGCACCTTGGTCCCTAGTAGGAAGCAGGTCAATAAAGCCTAAAAAACAGTAAAAATTCATGACAGTCTCATAATGGCCCCAGAACTGGTAAAAATCTTTATCAACACTTGAAAAGACCACCTGTCAAGTTTCATCGTAATCAGACATGTCTAAGGCAGTGAACACAAAGGAATAGTTTCGAAAAAATGGCCTCTAGCACCATGAAACGGACCCTACAACTGGAACTACATTTTCAATGTCTCAAATCACTGTGGAACCACCACCATTAGATTCGACACGGTCGAAACCCCTCTGGGCTAAGTTTCAGCTTAATCAGATACTTCATAACAAAGATATGAGCAAAACATTGAAACAGGAGGGATCGCACACTATTCCTGTGTGGCCTCTCTTCACTAAAACACCATTAAAGGTGGTTGTTTTTACAGTCACAAATAGTCACTTTTAAGGCCCATAACTCACTTGTTCTAAAATAGATTGCTCCAAAATTTGGTGAGCATATTCGTCTCATTAAGACGAACAATTCGATATGTGGCACGCCTCGAGACGATGTCCGAGCAAGGAGAAATGATAGAGAGAAGTTGTCGATTCGTGAAAAAATTACAGAAAATTCAGCAGCGACATGTCTCGCTCGATGGACCAAATCACAACGCTTGCGCAACATATCAACACAAAACCAATTCCATTATTTGCGTAAGGTCTAGAGCTATCGTTAGTCTGAATCCCATACATAATGGACGGTCAAATTTCATGCACAAAGTCGACGAAGTAATTGAAATTCTGGCCGTCGAATTCAAGATTTCGGCCAAAACTCAAAAGTTGCAAAATCTTTGTCCTAGCTCCAAATCACGTCCTGTTTGTTGCCACGCGATCGTGACGGCATGATTAGTGCACTACGATGAAAAAATTATAGAAAAACATCAAGAAATGAGCACACTATCGATCCAAAATTTCCAAGATTCAAACAAATTTCAAGTCTCGTGATCATGGCTCAAAAACATGATTCATGGCTCGAAGTTGGTATCAAAATGATCGTCGTATCGAGCCTTACAAGAAAATAATAATATTTCGATCAGATGGGAATTAGAGCAACCCCGGGTCAGCCACGGAAGATCACACAAATTCTCGGGCACCAGTAGAGAAACTTTTGAAATTCTACATATTGTTAGGCAAGGGCAAAACATTCTTTTTGCACCCATTTCTAGAATTTCTTTTAATTCAATTAAATCGTAATTTTCGGCAATTAGGTCTAATTTTGATCAATCCACTCATGTTTGGGCACAATTCTATATAAATAGGCACTGCCTCATTGTAAACAAGACCCATCGGCCTTCAGTTGATGGTTTGAAGATTGAATAAAAATTTTGATTCTTCGCTTGAACCTGTGAGTATGTCTTGGAGAGAGAGAGAGGAGATAGAAGAAAAGGGTCGATACCCTTCAGGCCGGAAATTTTCTTTCTCCTCCCTCTCTCTCCTTTTCTCTCTCTTTCTCTCTTCTCTCTCTTTCTCTCTTTCTCTCTCTTTTCTCTCTTTCTCTCTTTTTCTCTCTCTTCTCACTCTCTTCTCTATCAGTCGGTGAGACCTAACGTCTATTGGGCTTTCTCTCTCTTCCACTATCAGTCGGCGAGAGCTGGCGTCAACTTGTTTTTTCTCCCTCCCTCTATCAGTCGACGAGACCTAGCGCCGATTGGGCCCTCTCTCTCTTCGGTGAGACCTAACTCGCTGGTTAGTCTTCTCTCTCCTTTTCTCTCTCTTCTCTCTACCTTTTCTCTCTCTTTTGTCTGTCTCATTCTCTTTTTTCTCTCCTCATCTCTATCTCCATTTGTCCGCTTCTGATGCGACCGGCGAGGCTTAGCATCGATTGGCCTCCTCCCTCTCTTAGTCAATCGGTGAGACTTAACGCTAACTGGGCTTTCTCTCTCTTCCTCTATCAGTCGACAAGACCTTGCATCGACTGATTTTCTCTCTCTTTCTCTGTCAGTCGATGAGATCTAGTACTAATTGGGTTTCTCTCTCTTTCTCTCTCAGTCGACGAGACCTATCATCGACTGATTTTCTCTCTCTTCCTCTATTAGTCAGTGAGACCTAGCACCAACTGAGTTTCTCTCCCTTCCTCTATCAGTCGATGAGACCTAGCACCGACTGGTTTCTCTCTCTGCCTTTGTCAGCAAGTGACCTAGTGCCTACTGATTTTCTCTCTCCCTCATCTCATGAAACAGTCAACAATATGTAGCACCAACTACATCTTCTCTCCCTTCTTCTCCCTCCTCTCTTCCTTCTTCTCTCTCCTTCTGTCTATTCCCTTCTTCTCTTCAACCATTCCTCTGCTACTCTTGCGTTCGACTAAGAGGGATTGAGGTTAGCATCTCATGGAAGGCCTGTCGTCTAGCCATAATGTTGTTTCTCCAGGATCACTTGGCCGGCTTTATTACCACGACAGATCGACCATCGTGCTTAGCTGGTTGATATGGGTAATAACATCTAGTGGTGATAACGTGAGCCGGTCTTCGTTATTGAGCCCATTTAGCTTTCACATTAGGCCAATTATCAACCAGCCTAGTCACTGCTCTGATCCTCTCGCCTTATCGAATTCTTCTCTCCCCCCGTCTTTCTTTCTTCCTTTTGAATGCACATGCTTTTGTACATTCATCAGAGAGGAAAAGGGTGAGGTTTGAGCCACCTGTCTCATAACCTTTGCCATATACGTGTGTGATTGCAGAAAGCATAAAATAAGAAGAGTATGAGCCAATGGAGGTGATTCCAAACCTGTTTTATTACTGAGGGGCTTCATCGTGATCTAAAAGGGCACCCACGCAAGTCAGCCCGAGTAAGTCCCGAACCCACCTTCAAAATTCCCCTCTCATTGGTTGGTAACACCTGCCCCCGTTTTCGAACGAGGTTCCCGAGAGAGCGATCTCGTAAACATCCCAGGTCTCCCCCCGAAATCCAAGACGCATGCCACCCAATCCTCCAGGATCGGAAGGGTAAGATCGAGGCACCTAACCAGCTTGACGACTCCACCGGGGACTTACTACCACTTAGTCGGATAGTTCTTGTTTGGCTAGTCTCTTCTTTTATTATCTGCTTTCATTCTCTTTTCATATTCACTTATGGCTGCTGGGTCTTGTAAACCATTTATCTAGATCGCCGATTTTCTTATCCCCTTATTCGAGAGTGTCCTCAAGGAACAAGGTCCTTCGACTTCGTTCCCGACCATCCTCTTGAGCTCCCAGGTCTTAACTTGGACCGGTGAGGAGGGACTTGAAGGTTCCTTACTCCCCATCTCTTCGCTCTAGTGGAAACTCCCCCAAGGCACCCTGCATGGGTATCACTTATGTTGCCCCACACAACATACACGCAGCCACCGACAAGTCACTTGCCGGTCGAGTTCTTGAGGTACACCGGAAGGCTGCCCATTCCCTTTCTGCAAAAGGCAAGCAAGTTGTCATTGCTCTTGTGGGTCTTCATAAGGCTACCCCCCACATTTCTGCACCATTGGTCTCTATCCCTAGAGGCTCAACACTTTGAGGAGGAAACCCCACGATCTCCATCCCTTACACACACCACAAGACTCGTGGGTCACCCACTCGAGCCACACCTCGGGGCAACCCTTCTGTTAGCTCGAGTCCGTGTCCAAGATCGAACCTTCCAAGGTCAGGTCCTGTGCACGCTACTCATATGCATCTCACTGCTTGGGCAACACCATTGGCACGCGAACCCGAGTACATAGGAGATGACCTTATTATCCTCCTACTCAGCACAAAGTGTACCCTGTAAGGGATAGGTCTGCACCCATTCTCTTATACACACCTACTCGTAATTCTCGGCCTCCTAAGGCCAGATCACCTGCACGAGCCCGGGTGGACCCCAAGTCCCCCGAGAGCCTTCTTTGAAGGGCACACATGTGTCGCCATCTCAGGAGTCCCCACGCCCTCAACTCATGCCTCCTCATGAGTCAACCCTGCTCCTACTTACTCCTTCTTCATCAAGCAAGTACCTTGAGCCTTGGCACTGAAAGGTTTTCCCTAAGTGTACCATCCTGAACAAGCCCTATCACGTAGGTCATGTCTCCTCGACCCAAGATGACTCCAGTTCCTGGCCCCCATCCATTGCCACATCTAATGAAGATAGCTCTCTCCTGTGCGAGAAGAGTTGACATGCCACGACCTAAATCGCAGTTTTGGCGCGAGGTCCATCAAAACCTCAAGGATAAATGCGAGGGAGGTCTGCGAATTTCTACTAGGAAGGTGACCAAGGCAGTCAAAACAGTCAATTTTGATGACCCTCTTCACCTGACTCAGACAATGAAGCCTAAAGAAGAGCTCCATGAGCCCTATGTTGTGGATGCTGTCACAGAAGAAGACCCGGCCACTTAGCAACCACGGTCCCAAGACCGTCGAGAACCGGTCCAAACGTGATCCGCCTACAAGAGTCGAGTTCAGTCAGAGCATGCTGACTCCTTACTGACTGACCTACCACGTATGACCCGTCAAGCTCACAAGCCTTCAGCTACCACTAACGTTTACCTCTCAAGAGAAACGGTCAGCGTAATGGTCGTAAGCAAGCTCGGTGATGCGCAGGAGGATCGTATGAACAAGTTTGAGGACATGGTGCACACGATGATGGAGAAGATCGATAGTATTGACGTGGCATGCCAGTCGGCTAACCATGAGGTCAATTCCCATCACTCTAATGGTGCACCTCCACAGCAGCCCGCTTTGTCTACCTCGCAGGACAATTTTGTCCCTCATCTTGTCTCTCAGTTAGATATTGACGCTATGGTCATCCATAGCCTAAAGAACAGACAAATTCTGGGGATACATGGTGCAACGCCTTATCAAAGACCTTACCCCTCCTATATTGATCAGGTCTCATTCCCCTTATACTATAAGAAAGGGAAGTTTCCCTTATTGAGTGGAACCACCTCCCCGAACCAGCATATTGCCCACTTCCAAGCCTCATGTCGGGAAACAGCGACTGACGGGAGACTTCTTCTCCGACAGTTCGTTGAGACCCTCGATCCCCCGGCATTCCAATGGTATGCCCGACTTCGTCCAAACTAGTGTATACATGGGAGGAGATGGATAAATTGTTCTATCAATGTTTCTATGAGGTCGAGAGAGAGGTTCAAACTATCGAACTTCTCACCCTGACTCAAGAACCAGATGAACGCGTAGATCAGTTCATATCAAGATGGAGAAACTTGGCTTCTCACCATCCTAATCATATGCCTGAGAAGGAAGCAGTCCAGACCTGCGTAGGAACATGCGACCTGAAATCGCTCTCAATGTCGAGGCCTCCAATCTGACCTCCATGTCAGAGTTGATCGCTAAATCAGTTCGCATAGAAAGTTTGTCATGCCATCATGGTGGGACACGGCAACCATCTACAAGTTCAACAAATAACTGGGGCAATGGTAGCTCTCGGAATAACACACGGGGCAGTCAACAAAATGGGTTAATCAGTGCAGCCATCATGGTCACTGATTCAAAGAAGGCTCCCTTCCAAACGTTGCACCTCTCTAAAGGGGTAACCGTGACAACAGTAACACCTCAGGCTGGAAAGCAACAACCGTCATACAATCGGGTACCTCCACCAGCCAACCTTGATCGGGGTGATTATTTCACCAGACATATGAACAAGGTCTATCCCTTAGAGAAGGAATGGGTCCCTACGCTGTTCCGATACTATTGGAGAAAAATATGATCCAGCACCCAAAAACCAAGTCCCTGAGCAGTCTGGCCTTGACACTCAGGCTAATTATTATGCCTACCATCGGAGGATCAATCATCCCACAGATGACTGCTACATGCTAAAGGATATCATTGAGGCCCTCATTCTTAAAGATAAAAAAAGCTTAAAGATTTGAAGCAGGCCTTCGGGATTGCTGAAGCCTCCCATGCCATGACCATTTAAGAGGAAGACGAAATGCCTGATATCCTCCAAGGTTTTCTTCTTTATAATGCTTCAAGAAGGCATAATCACATAGAAGCAGGCAAGGCAACCCCATCACCTTGCTAAGGGACTGAAGATCGTTGGTGCCCATTCCATCAAATAAGAAGTCATTATTTGTCAAAATGCACAACTTTCCTTGATATATTCATAAAGAAGATGCGGGAGTGTTAAGAATTTTACAATCTCCCCGTAACTGATCCCCAAATCACTTCTTCCTCAAGGAAGAAGATCTCACAAACTAGGACCTTCCTATCAATGACTCAGACTCTGCGGAACCCTCGGATTCCTAGCCATGGATAACCTACCATGGTAGAAGCAGACTCAAGTCCTTAAGACGAAAAGTGGTTCACCATGTTATAGCAGTTTGCCACCCCAGCGAGATGAATTGGACATCACATCAGAAAACCAGAGAGAGACGGGCACTAAGGGCTGCTCGCAGAAGAAACAATACCACTCAACCTATAGTCGAGCAGGAATTTCTCGGGCCCCTTCCCCCGTTGCCAACCTTGCTAAACTTCATCCCTGGCACAATCCTTTTTCCTTCTTCATTCTGTCAAGAGGATGCTCCCATCTCATCTCCCACTCAGCATACGTCCAATGAGGGTGACGATGTTAAACTCACTCCCCAACGGCCTAAGCAAGGAAAAGACCTAAAAGTTCCCCTGCACCCGTCCAACTCTGGCGATGACGTAAAAAGCTGCCCAGATTGGTCTAATGAGGGGAACGACCTTAAAAGTCCCCCACCTTTTAACCCTACTCCTCCTTCTCCTGCTTCGCATTCTTCCTTGTCTACGTCTCCTGTAGGTACAACCTTGATATGTCTCGACTTCGACTCTCTCGATAGAGAACTTGAGGGATCAAACATAACAAAGATGCAATGGAAACGATTGAGAAAGACCCTAGCGTAGGCATAAGGATCTTAACAATTGCTAATTCCCTGGCAGCTAAAGCCAAGGCAGAGCCACCTTCTTCAAAGAAGCGTAAGAAGTCGAAGCCAAAGAAACCCCAGTGTCCCCTTGAGTAGAGGCTGAGAGCGACTTTGAGCAGAGGCTGAGAGCATCATGCGGGCAAAGTTTTTATTCTCAAAAGGCTTGCCATTTGGTACAAGTCTGCGGAGCGCAAATCACTGCGGAGCAAGAACTACACACATCTGCACAAGGGCCATGTGATTCACACGAGGACTCTTCATGCTCAACCTTTGTTGAACCCCAAAATAACCTCCTGCAGCCTGATTGGCTTCCCATGTTTGAGGTCGACCCTTCTGTCCCTCGATCCGAGAAAGGCACAGAAATCATGACATGCTCTGGAACCCTATTGGAAGCAGAGATGTCAGGGTCATGGCTCTCTGCGCTTGAGGTTGAGGAAAAGACCTCTGAAAATAATGATGAAGAGTTCCAAAAGGCCCCAGAAGAATGGGAAGAAGGTGGTCAGGCCACAGTTGACGAACTCAAGAAATAAATCTTGGAGATGAAGCAAATCCCAGACCCACTTTCATTTCAGCGAATATGCCTCCAGAAGAGAAAGAGCATTTCACTACCTTCTTACGAGTAAACCGTGACATCTTTGCTTGGCATTATCATGAGATGCCCGGCTTAGACCGTCATGTAGCAGTTCATCATCTCAGCTCCAATCCGACTATCAAACCCATCAAACAGAAATCGATAAGGTTCAGGCCTGACCTCGAGATGCAGATAGACGCCGAGATGACCAAACTCAAACAAACAGGCTTTATTCGCGAAGTCAAGTACCCAAAATGCTAGCAAATGTTGTTCTGGTCAAGAAGAAGAATGGTTAAATCAGGGTGTGTATTGACTTTCACGATTTGAATACCACTTGTCCCAAGGATGACTTCCCGTTGCCATTCGCTAAGATGTTCATCGAATCTACCACTCACTGTCAAACCTTTTCCTTCATGGACTATACTCCGTCTATAATCAGATAAGGATGGCGCTCAAAGATGAAGAGGCCACTGCATTCTTAACTCCAAAAGGGGTCTTTTGTTACACAATGATGCCTTTTGGATTAAAGAATGTTGGCGCCACATACCAGAAAGCAATGACAACCATTTTCAAAGGCATGATGCACAAAGAAGTGGAATGTTATGTAGACGATTTGGCAGTAAAATCTAAAGAGGCAGATGCTCACATGAGAGACCTTGAGAAGGTATTCGAGCATTTGCATCTTCATCAACTTAAAATGAACCCGCTGAAATGTGCTTTCGGCATGTGCTCCAAAAAATTCGTGGCGTTCATTGTTAAACATCGAGATCGAGGGCTTGAAGTCGAGCCAGCTAAGATCAAAGCAATCCAAGAAATTTCATTACCGACGACGCTTCGAGAACTGTGCTCCCTCCAAGGGCAACTGGCCTACATTCACGGGTTCATCTCTAACCTCTCAGGTCGCTGTAAACCCTTTACATACCTGCTAAAGAAAGATACCCCATTCATCTAGAATGAAGCATGTCAGGCAGCCCTTAACGACATCAAGCATTATTTACTCAATCCTCCAGTACTCTCGACACCAGTATTAGGGAGACCCCTCATTCTAAATGTGACTGCTTTAGATGAGTCCCTTGGAGCATTGTTGGTACAAAAAAATGAAGAAGGAAAGGAAACCGCGTTTATTACCTCAGTCGTAGGATGCAAGGGGCTGAGAAGTATTATCCCCTTATTGAGAAGATGTGTCTGGCCCTGATCTTTGCAGTACAAAAACTCTACCATTACTTACTCGATCATGAAGTGAAGCTATATCAAAAGCTGATCCTGTAAAGTTTCTCATGACACCCCCATGCTCTTCGGGATGCCTGACTAAGTGGGCACTATTGCTGATGGAGTTCGACATCACGTATGTCCCACAAAAGGCCATCAAGGGCCAAGCCTTGGCTGACTTTATCGCAGCATAGCCTGTACCAGCATAATCGCCTCTATCAAGCGACTTTCCTAATGAAGAAGTATTTTGTGCTGACCTTGCCCTTGTGTGGGAATTATACTTCGATGGAGCCTTCCAATCAAATCGAGGAGGCACCTGAGTAGTATTCTTGAGTCTGAAAGGAGGAATATTGCAACTTTCTTTCTCTCTTTCTCAAGCCGGTTCTCATAATGAGGCAGAATATCAAGCTCTTATAATCAAACTGGAGATAGCCTTCGACTTCAACTTGGAGCAGCTCAAGATCTATGGAGACTCGGAGTTGGTTATCCGACATGTCAAAGGAATTTATGATGTGAGAAAAGACACTCTCAAGCCTTGTCATGATACTGAAAAATCGTTTATGGCTCAGTTTGAGGACGTATCCCTGAGTCACATCCCCAAAAGGCCAAACTCACAGGCTGACGCACTTGCGAAACTCGGTGCTACAATTCAATTGTCCCCATCAGGGTCCACGCTTGTCTCGGTGGAAGAATGGAGACACATCGAACTAAAAATTGAGGTCGATGCGGATGATGAGAGAAATATTTTCCCCGAGTGCCCTCCTTATCCATTTGGAGCGCTTTTGTCAGCCAAAGAAGTAATCAAGACTGAACAAGAAGTAGCACAGAGTCAAACAGCTAAGGGTCGAAACTAAGAACCAGAATTCTTTAACCCAATGTGTGCAGAAATTGAGTAGGTAGAAGATTGAAGAGGACCCATCACCAGTTTCCTAAAGCATGGTAGGCTCCCGGAAGATCATATCGAACGCAATAGCATACGGCGAATGTCTACCAAGTATACCCTCCTTGAGGGAGATGCTCTCTTTAGACGGTCGTTTGACAGCATTCTTCTTAGATACGTCGACACCCAAGGAGCAAATAAAGTGCTAGAAGAAGTCCACTCAGGCATCTGTGGACTACACCAGTCTGGTCCTAAACTCAATGAACGAATAGGCAAGTTGGGATACCATTGGCCTTCCATGATAGTTGATTCCTTAAGCTATGCTAAAAAGTGCCAAGTATGCCAAATACACTCCAGCTTGGTTCACCAACCTCCAGAGCCCTTACACCCAACTGTTGCATTGTGGCCCTTCTCACAATGGGGTATGGACATCGTAGGGCATATTGACCCCCCTTTTGCAATGGGCCATGTTTTTATTCTAGCTGCAACAGATTACTTCTCTAAGTGGGCTGAAGCAGTCCCCCTTAAGCAAGTTCCTGGGACAACAGTAGCCTACTTCGTTCGACATCATATGATATATCTCTTCGAAGTGCCCAACCGGATCATATTTGACAACGGCCCTCAATTTAGGAGTCATCACATTGATCGCTTAGTTAGCCAATTCTATTTCAAATGGAGGTACTCGACTATGTACCACCCTCGGGAGAATGGATTAGCTGAGGCTTTCAATAAGACTCTGTGCAATGTCTTAAGAAACTCAGTATCAAAAACAAGGAAGAGCTGGCATGAGAAGCTTCCCGAAGCACTGTGGGCTTATCGTACTACTACACGAAATGCTACCAATTCCACTCCTTATTCTTTGGTCTATGGGGGTGAAGCAATTTTACCTCTCTAAATACAAATCCCTTCATTGCAAGTCACTATTCACTAATGAATAACTGAAGATGATAGAGGCAAGCTCCGGTATCAAGAATTGGATGCACTTGATGGAAAGAGGCTAGAGGCTCAGTAGAACCTTGAACTCAACCAAAGGAGAATGAAGAGGGCTTTTGACAAGTCTGTCAAGATCCGCTAGTTCACTTGTGGTGATCTAGTCTTAGCTATCAAGAGGCCTATTGTTATGCATGGCAGGCATAAAGGGACGTTTGAGCCTAAGTGGGAAGGTCCCTTTACAGTCGAAAAGGTCTCGCTCAACGGAGCCTACATATTGGCACATCCTGATGGAAAGGAGGTGATGCTCCCTATCAACGAGCGGTACCTAAAGAAGTACTATCCATGATGTGTATCAACAAGCAAGATAGTCCAAACAAAATGCTAACTTTTTGTAGTAAAAATGAGTTACAAGAACCCAATACTAGGGAGGTTACAAGTCTCTTGCGTCTGAGGATAAGAGGACGGTTACAAACTAAAACTTGTACTCTTTCTCTTGCATCTAAGAGTAAGAGGACGGTTACAGGCCAAAACAAATGCCTGTCCCATGAAAGGATGGCCTTTCTCATGAAGAAGAAGCAAACCCACTAAAGAAAGACTCTCCTCACGAAGAAAAAGTGAAACCACTAGGAGAGGTAGCTTTAATTCATCCGAAGAGTAAGAGGATGGTTGCAGGCTAGAAGACAAAGCAAAGCCACTTCAAGAAGTTAGCTCCAGTTCATCCGATGTATATGTCAAACATACGAGTCAGAGACCTCATCTGACGTGTATGTCGAACATATGACGTAGGATCCATTCGACGTGTATATCAAACATACAAGAGGGGCTGCCTTGGCAAGGAGCTGGCCTATGACGGAAAGCATGCCCTGTTCACAGTGGATGTCCTTCCACAGAACGACATGGACCTCACTATTGGCCTCAAGGATTTGGCTTCCAACAGGTACCACAAGCCATGCCCCATCCTTCGCCACTTTTTACCAGCCCATGAACATCATCGTACGTTGCTCATAGTCAAGCGCCGCGAACCCGACACATGAATTATCGCCATACGTGAGCGTCTTTCTTAGCATCGTGATCAGCCACATGTGCTGACGAGTACCGACTAAAGCCAGCACTGGTTGTGTTCTCCAAAGGTCAGCGCCGGTTGTGGTCTTAGTCCTTAGTGTCGGTTGCCTTTCTTGAGGTTAAGCGCTGGTTGCCTCAGCACCAGTTGCACTTCTGTTAGCGCCAGCTCTATCGCGACTATTTACCTCTCGAGACTCCTCATTTTTCAAAACTTAAGTTTTGCACCTCCTTAATGGGCACACAATTTCCAAGGACGAAGGCCAAACTGTCACCAACTATACGCCTTCCCCACGATGGTTCACCTCCTACAATCGTACGGCCCACCTCCTACGACCATCCGTCTCCTGTTGGAACTTTTCCTATACGGCTAAAAACCCACTGAAGAACTTTCTCGCCTGTGTTTTTAGACTGAGTGTCACCAGAACCTCACCAAAAAACCCCTGAAAACTTCCCCTAAGTACTTGAAAACTTCTGCAACACCACAAGCAGTGCCGAAAAACCTCCACAATCACGGGGAAACCCCTAAAAATCCCTACCAGAAAGGAAAACTGCACCCGAAATTTCCTCTCTTTCACGAAAAACTTCCCGAAGGGTTCTCCTCTCCCTGCTACTCTCTCTGCAACTTCGCCAATTCTGAGCAAAGTCCACACGCCGAAATCCTTGCTGTTTGCGGAAGAATCTTCCTTGCAAAACTCCTGTTGAAGTCTTACTGCTTGCCGAAACTTCAACCGAGAACACCCTCTCCTCACTGTTGAAGAAAATTATTGCTTTTACAGTGGGTGAAAAGTAAGGGAAAATGGGATATTACCCCCTTATATAGACTACGCTGCCCTCAAACGCCCCTCACAAACTCGGAATTCCAGTTGCATCCAAGGGAAGTCAAGCAACGATGAGCCGGGTTAGGCCTCGACCTAAGGCTTGAGGTAACTCTCATCCCCAATGCCGATTAACTTAGAGCCGAGTGTAAATTTCAAGACGACCCTAGCGCCGGTTGAGTTAGTGCCGGGTGAGTTTCCAAATACAACCCTAACGCCTGTTGACTTAGTGCTAGGTGAGTTTTCAAATACAACCCTAACGTCGGTTGACTTAACGTCGGGTGTGTTTCCAGAAACAACCCTAGCGCTAGTTAACTCAGTGTCAGTTGACTTCAAATAACATCACAGGTCGATCTTTAACAACCCGATGCCGGTTATGTTGTGAGAACTCAGCACCGGTTGAATATTCGCAATAGACCATTAGCGCTACACACGGCGCCGACCGTATTTCAAGCAATGTATGCCCTACCACTATCCCTAGTGAAGTTGCACCCAAGCCATGATGTGTCATCCCCAGTGGAGTTACACACGAGCCGTTGCACTCAAACCGTGACTTCCCAAATGAAGTCAGAAGTTGTCCCTCATCCCCCAAGAGTTACACCCATACTACAGCCCCTTATCCCCAATGGAGTTAGAGTCATGCTTGCCCTACAATCCCCAGAGCGTTTGTTTCACACTAAGCTATCTTATTCCTTGGGATTCGGGTTATCTTCATAAGCCAATTCTCCAAAGAGTACGCTTACCTCCAGGGAGTCAGGTTATCTTCATAGGCCAATTCTACCATTGTTGACTAGCCTTCATCAGGTCACCATTTTCATCTAAGCCTTCAGTTTGTGAATGGCCTTAACCATTTTATCCCCAAGGAGTTGGATCGTCATCCACAGACCTATTCCCCATGGAGCTCCACCTACATGGTGACCCAGCCTTGGTCCGTGCTGCCTGACCCTAAACTGCAGAGCCTCGGTCCGTGCTGCACAACCCTAAATTGCAGAGCCTCGGTCCGTGCTGCATGACCCTATACTGCACAACCTTGGTCCGTGCTGCACGACCCTAAACTACACAGCCTCAGTCCATGCCACACGACCTTAAACTGCACAACCTCGGTCCCTACTGCACGACCATAAACTGCACAGCCTCTGTCCCTACTGCACGACCCTAAACTACACAGCCTGGGTCCATACTGCACGACCCTAAACTGTACAGCCTCGGTCCGTGTTGCACGGCCCTAAACTGCACAGCCTCAGTCCATGATGCACGACCCTAAACTGCACAGCCTCGGTCCATGCTGCACGACCCTAAACTGCACAGCCTCGGTCCATGCAGCACGACCCTACAATGCACAGCGTCGGTCCATGCTGCACGACCCTAAATTGCACAGCCTCGGTCCATGCTGCACGAGCCTAAACTGCACTGCCTCAGTCTGTGCTGCACCACCCTAAACTGTATAGCCTCGGTCCATGTTGCACGACCCTAAGCTGTACAGCCACGGTCCATACTGCATGACCCTAAACTGCTCAGGCCTATGGTCCAAACTATACAACCTTAAACTGTAGTGGAGGTTTAGTTGCACGACCTTAAACTGCATGGTACTAGTTATATGAATTTAAACTATCTAACCACGGTCCAGCTGTATAACCTTAAACCATAGTGCATGTCCTAGCTGCATGACGTTAAACTGCGCAACACCATGGTCCAAACTATATGACTTTAAACTGTAGCGGAGGTCCATTTGCATGACCTTAAACTGCATGGTCCTAGTCGTATGACTTTAAACTATATAACCACGATCTAGTTGTGTGACCTTAAACCATAACACCCGTCTTAACCGCATGAGATTAAAAGGCTCAACAACCATGATCCAGCTGTATGACCTTAAACCATAGTGCACGTCCTACTGGCATGACGATAAACTGCTTTGCCCAGGTCCCGGAGGCATGACCATAAACTTGCCCCCCACATACGCGCATACCCCTTTATGTGCACTTTCACGCACACCTTTCCTAACCTACCTGATAGTGTGCATGGTGCACCTTCATTACCACCTCAGAGAGTTCATTTTTTTCATCACCATAACTCATTCCTCAGTGAGTGTCACCCACAATTACAAAACGGCGAACCATCCCGCCATCTATATTCATTATAAGTTAGTGGGTCACCATCGTCCACTCACATTTCATACATCGTCCATCTCTCATAGGTAGCCCCGAGCCATCTCCCCAAGTGAGCCAAACCACCACCATACTCACTTCGTGGCCTACATAGACTGGCATCCATCACCATCACGGTCCAGCTGTTTGACCTTAAACCATTGTGCACGTCTAGTCCGCATGATGTTAAATTGTTTCATACAGGTCCTGGAGGCGTGACCTTAAACACGCCTTCACAAAGAAAAACAAAAAAGAATAACAGGCATAGTGTATACCTGAACAAGGGAAGGCTATGAGTAAAAATGACGGACGGGCATGGTCACAAAATCATGACTAAAAGAGTTCCATGAATAAAAAAACGGGCACGGTGAAAATTCGAAAGGGCATCATGAGCAAGAATGAAAAAAAAGGGTGGACATGACCAGAATGTCATGGGTAAAAGAACCCCATAAAAAGAAGTTGGTGAAAACCGTCTCTACGGTGCCGCTTCCCACGACCAAGCAAAAATCTGCAAAAGACGCTTAGATCAGTAAATAGGTTGATCCATCACTCACCTCAACAGGCGGCTTCAATCCTCACTCAAAAGAAGAAAATCCCTGGTGACATAAAAACCAGGAACCCAAAAACATGAGCTTCAAGAAAACGATTCCAATAGTCTGAGTCCAGTTGCAAAAAGGACTTGAAAAACATAAGACTCGCCAAGACCGCAAGATAAGTCTCATGAGGAAGAACATTATTCTCACGAGGTCACACTTACACTCTAAGAAACAAACATTACAAAGGAAAGAAACTGACAAAGCAAGGGGAGAACTTGCCAGAGACTTCAGCTCGCCTAACCGACAGGTCCAGACCTTCGGGACCGGCTAACACTGTCCTCGATTGGACCCGGTAGTCAAGACCCAAAGTGGTACCCTGAATGTCAAAAGCAATCCTAGTGTAGCAGCAAACAGCACCTACTAAAGCAAACTAATGAACGCAAACCAAATGGGAATAATGCCCTTCGTCATGACACTCAATTATCAGATGGGCCCGATTCTGACTGACGAGGTCCATACAAAATCCTCAAATTCAGAATCACAAATAGTCCGCACGAGGGTGAGGACTTCGAAAAGATCCCTCAAAAAAGTCTCTTCTCCCCCAAAGGTCTCCACAGACGGACTCGCAAACAATGCATTTCTACGTCTGAGCAGCTTAGTTACACCATTACGTGAATCTCCTCGGCATTCACGTGGTCTTGTGGCTAGGAAGGAAAAAAGTAAAAGCTAAAGGAAACTTTGTGAATGATTGTCCTTATCGCTTATCTTGAAGCACAACATTTGGTGGGGCAAGTTGTTTGAACGTATTTTTCAGCACCTTGGTCCGTGGTAGGAAGCAGGTCAATAAAGCCTAAAAAATAGTAAAAATTCTTAACAGTCTCATAATGGCCCCAGAACTGGTCAAGATCTTTATCAGCACTTCAAAAGATCACCTGCTAAGTTTCATCGCAATCAGACATGTCTAAAGCAGTGAACACAAAGGAACAATTTTCAGAAAAATGGCCTCTAGCACGCTGAAACAGACCCTACAATTGGAACTACAAGATCTATGTCTCAAATCACTGTGGGACCACTGCCATTAGATCTGAAACGGTCGAAAACCCTAATGGGCCATGCTTTGGCTTAATCAGACACTCCAAAACAAAGATATGAGCAAAACATTGAAACAAAAGGGGCAGCACACTATTCTCGTATGGCCTCACTGTACCAAAACACCATTAAAGGTGGCTATTTTTAGAGTCACGGGCAGTCACTTTCAGGGCCCGTAACTTACTCATTCTAAGACGGATCGCTCCCAAATTTGGTGAGCGTATTCCTCTCATCAAGACAAACAATTCGATATGTGGCACGCCTCGAGACGATGTCCGAGCAAGGAGAAAAGCTCGAGGGAAGTTTATGATCCTTGAAGGAATTGCAGAAATTCAGCAGCAACAAGCATCGCTCGATGGATCAAATCACGACGCTCGCGCAACAGATCAACACAAAATCAATTCCATTGTGTGCGTAAGATCCAAGGCTATCGTTGGTCTAAACCCCATACATGATGGATGGTTAGATTTCATGCATGAAGCTAATGAAATAACTGAAATTCGAACTGCTGGATTCCAGATTTCGGCCAAAACTCAAAAGTTGCGAAATCTTCATCCAGGCTCCAAATCACGTCCCGTTTTTTGCCACGCGATTGTGACGGCATGCTTAGTGCACTACGACATAAAAAATAGAAAAAAATCAAGGAACGAGGCACTATCAATCCGAAATTTTCAATATTCATACAAATTTCAAGTCTCGTGATCATGGCTCAAAAACATGATTCATGGCTCGAAGTTGGTATCAAAACGATCACTATGTCGAGCCCTACAAGAAAATAATAATCTTTCGATCAGACGAGCATCAGAGCAACCCGGGTCAGCCACAGAAGATCATACAAGTTCTCGGGCAGCTGCATGGACTGTTCTAGAATTCTAGACATTGTTCGGCAGGGGCAAAACAGTCCTTTTACACCCATATTTAGAATTTCTTTTAATTCAATTAAATCTTAATTTTCAGCAATTAGGTTTAATTTTGATCAATCCACGCATGTGTGGGTACAATTCTATGTAAACAGGCACTGCCTCATTGTAAAAAGGACCCCTCGCCTTCAGTTGATGGTTTGAAGATTGAATAAAATTTTTGATGCTTTGCTTGAGCCTGTGAGTACGTCTTGGAGAGAGATAGAGGAGAGAGAAGAAAAGGGTCGATACCCTTTAAACAGGTAACTTTCTCTCTCCTCCCTCTCTCCCTTTTTTTCTCTCTTTCTCTCTCATCGCTCTTTCTCTCTCTTCTCTCTCTTCTCTCTTTCTCTCTCTTTCTCTCTCTTTCTCTCTCTTCTCTCTCTCTTTCTCTCTTCTCTCTCTTTCTCTCTTTCTCTCTGTTCTCTCTCTTTCTCTCTTTTTCTCTCTCTCTCTCTTTCTCTCTCTTCTCTCTCTTTCTTTGTCTTTCTCTCTCTCTTTCTCTTTCAATCAGTGAGACCTAATGTCGATTGGGCTTTCTCTCTCTTCCTTTGTCAATCAACGAGGCCTTGCGCCGACTGGTTTTCTCTCCCTACCTTTATCAATCGACGAGACCTAGCACCGATGTATCTTCTCTCTCCTTCTTTTCTCTCTCTTCTCTCTCTCTTCTCTCTCTCTTTTCTCTCTCTTCTCTCTCTCTTTTCTCTATCTCTTTCTCTTTCTTCTCTCCTCATCTCTCTCTCCATTTGTCTCCTTCTGATACAACCGACGAGGCTTAGCGACGGTTGGTCTCCTCTCTCACTCTCCGTCAGTCGGCGAGATCTAGCAGCGACTGGGCTTTCTCTCTCTTTCTCTATCAGTCGACGAGACCTGGTATTGATTGATTTCCCCTCTCTTCCTCTGTCAGTCGGTAAGACCTAGCACCGACTAGGTTTCTCTCTCTTCCTCTCTCAATCAGTAAGACCTAGCGCTAACTGATTTTTTCTCTCTTCCTCTGTCAATCGGTAAGACCTAGATCCAGCTGATTTTTTCTCTCTTCCTCTGTCAGTCTGTGAGATCTAGCGCTGACTGAGTTTCTCTTTCTTCCTCTATCAGCCGGCGAGACCTAGCACCTACTAATTTTCTCTCTTCCTCCGTCAGTCGGCAAGACCTAGCGTCGTCTGACTTTCTCTCTCTTTCTTTGTCAGACAGTGAGACCACGCACTGATTGGTTTTCTCTCTCTTCCTCTGTTAGTCTGTGAGACCTCACGTTGGCTGGGCTTTTCTCTCTTCTTTTGTTAGTTGGCAAGACTTAACACCGACAGCTTCCTCTGTCCCTCTTCTCCTAAAACAGTCGGCAATGTCTAGCGCCGACTACATATTCTCTCCTTTCTTCTCCCTCCTCTCTTCCTTCTTCTCTCTCTTTTTATCCATTCTCTTCTTCTCTTCAGCCATTCCTCTGCTACGCTTGCGTTCGACCAAGAGGGATTGAGGTCGGCATCTCATGACAGGCCTGTCTTCTAGCCGTAACGTTGTTATGTCAAGATCACTTGGCCCGCTTTACTGCCACAGCAAACCGACCATCGTGCTTAGCTGGTCGATATGGGTAATAAGGTCTAATTGTGAACTTGTGAGCCGGTCTTCGTTACCGAGGTCGTTTTACTACCACATTAGGCCAATTATCAACCAGCCGAGTCACTGCTCTGATCCTCTTGCCTGATCGAATTCTTCTCTACCCCCATCTTTCTTTCTTCTTTTTGAATGTGCATGCTTGTGTACATCATCAGAGAGGAAAAGGGTGAGATCTGACCCACCTATCCCATAACGTTTTCCATATACGTGTGTGATTGCAGAAAAGTAGAAAATAAGAAGAGTACGAGCCAAGGGATGCGATTCCGAACCAGTTTTATCACTGGGGGGCTTTCTTCGTGATCTAAGAGGGTGCCCTCGTGAGTCAGCCCGAGTATGTCCCGAACCCACCTTCAAAATTCCTCTCTCACCAGTTGGTAACCCGTTTTCGAATGATGTTCCCGAGGTAGATATCTCATAAACATCCCAGGTCTCCCCCCAAACCTGAGACGCGCGCCGCCTGATCCTCCAAGATTCGGAGGGTGAGATCGAGTCACCTAACCAGCAGCATCACAGCCTCAGCCAGCACACAATTGCCAAACATGCATAATCTTGGCTAACGAGCTCCATACAAAATTCTCAGCTATCAGGATCCAATCAACAACACAAGATGGCTCATCCGGGAGTGAGATTACAAGATCTCCCAAACACTAAAATCAAAAAGAGTCCTTAAGGGGTAGGGGAGATGAGCAATAAATCCCTCAAAATAAAAAAGAGTCCCTGAAGGTAGGGGTGATGAACAATAGATCCCTCAAAATCAAAAAGAGTTCATGAGGGTAGGGTGATGAATAATAGATCCCTAAAGATAAAAACGATTCCCTGAGGGTGGGGGCGATGAACAATAGATCCCTCCAAAATGCTAAAGTCGCTCACGAAGGCAAGAAACTGATAAAGCCAGGACTAAACCTGCCAAAGACTTCAGAGTGATGCCTCGCCATGAGGCCGCCTTGCCAAAATCCCTTCGTAGCCGACAGGCCCAGACTTTCGGGACGGGCCAACAAAAAGCCCCCAACTGGACTCGACAGGATGAGGTCACATAGAGGTACCTTGATTATCAAAAGCAAACCGGGTCTAGCAGCAAACAACGCCGACCAAAGGCTCATAGCACTTAGTCGCCAGATAGGCCTGATTCTAATTAACGAGGTCAGCACAAAATCCTCAACTGCCACAATCACAAATAGTCCCTCGACAAGACCCCTCAAAGTGTCTTCTACCCTAAAGTCTCCACAGATGGACATGTACATTGCATCCAAACATCTTAGCATCTTAGTTACAACATCACATGAATCGTCTCGGTGTTCATGTGGTCCTGTGGCTAGGAATAAAAAAGAAATAAAGCCAGAGGAAAATTTTCGAATGTTGTCCTTCTTGCTTCTTTCAAAACACAACATTCGGCGGGGCATGCTGTTTGAAGACATTTTTCAGTACCATGGGTCCCCGATGCGGAATAAAATAGAGAAGCCAGTCAATAAAGCCTGGAAAACAGTGAAAATTTTAACAGTATCACGAAAAAACATCAAGAAACGAGCACACTATCGATTTAAAGTTTGCAAGATTCATCCAAATTTCAAGTCGCATGATCGTGGCTTAAAAACACAATCCATGGCTTGAAGTTGATATCAAATTGATCGTCATGTCGAGCCCTACAAGAAAATAATCATCTTTCAAATAAACAGGCACCAGAGCAACCCTAGATCATCTATGAAAGATCACACATGTTCTAGGGCAGCAGCAAGGACTGTTCTGGAATTTTCTCAATTGTTAGAAGGGGCAAATTAGTCATTTTGTACCCTATTTTCTCATTTTATTTAATTCAATTAAATCTTAATTTTCATCAATTAGGTTTAATTTTGATCAATCCACCCATGTTTGGGCAAAACTCTATATATATCACGTGCTATCATTGTACATGGACCTAACTTTTGCTTAATAAAATCTTCATCTCTTCTTATCGTTGGGTCAAGTTTTGAGAGAGATAGGAAGGAGAGAGAAGCTTTTAGATCAGTACCCCTGGGCATAAGAAATCAATGAGATTGCAGGTCAAGGGAGGCAATTCCAAACTAGCTGAAGCAACTGAAGGGCTTGCCGTCGTGATCTAAAGTCAGCCTGAGTAAGTCACGAATGCAGGTAAGGTTAGTCCCTACCTCACAAATAAAATTCCTCTCTCAGTAAATGGGCACCTACCCTTGTTTTATGAACAAGGTTCCTGAGAGAGCGGTCTCAATCTCGGGTCTTCCAAACCCGAGACATGTGTCACCCGATCACCTAGATCCGGGTAGGCGAGATCGAGGCATCCGACCAAGAACCATCTTAAATATTTAGAGAGGGAAACTACTTCAAATTTTAAGATTGAAAGAGAGCGTGTATTCAAATTCAGAGGAAAAATCATATCAAATTCTAGATAAAGAAACTACCGCAAAATTTTTGGAGAGAGACTATCCAAAATTTTGAGTTTTAGAGAGGGAATGTAAATCAATTTTGTTGCCAAACATTGGACATGAAAATGAATTGTTAAAAATCAATGAATTTTGTACTATATATCCTAACAAGAGATTTGAAGAATCCATCACAAGAATCTTTGATATTGGAAATCTATAGATTTTCATGGATTTCAAGTATCCAAAATTCCTAATTGCCTCTTATCAAAATGGGTCCTAACCTTTTTCTCTCTCTTTTGATAAAGGGAACTATATTTTAACAAATTGAAATTGGCTTTTCTAGTCCCTGCACTGTTTTCTCTCTCTAAACCTTTTCTCTCCTTTGCTAGAAGGAAACTTGTCTTGCATCACCTGTTTGCCTTTCTTCCTTTAGATGGGTACTTGTTTCTCTCTCTTACTTGGATGGAGATTTGTTTTAGAAGGGAATTGTTTCTAGAGTTGATGATCATTTGCAAATATTTGTTGATATTATGCTAAAGAGAGAGAGCTTCTCTAGTTACCCTTTTTGCTATTATTCTAGAGAGAGAGAGATGTGCAACTGGCTTGGTATTTAAAAAGAGAGGATGACGCATTTTCTTGACATTACATGTAGGAAATAATATATATATATATATATATATATATATATATATATATATATATATAAAAAGAGAGAGAGATGATATGTTAGGGTCCTCACACTATCAAGTAATTTATCATTGTACGCAACATATTTTGGATACTTATATACCCTTGTTTTGTACATTAAGCATTTTTTAATAAGGTATTTTTTGTCATTAAGAGAGGTGACATCATTCATATAAGGTGTGACATCACTCACATGGAGCACAATAGTGGTGTTTAATGCTCCATGTGGGTAATGTCATACTCCATATAGATGATGTTACATATCTTCTAATGACCCAAAATACCCTTATTACAAAAAAGCTCCAATTACAAAATTCACAGTCTGAGCACCCTAGTATGAGCACCCTAATATAACCCTATATATAATGCTCCGTGTGGGTGATGTCATACCCTTCCTAATGGCCAAACATACACTTACTATAAAAAATATTGTATTACAAAACAAGAGTATATAGATGTCCAAAATTTGTTGAGTACAATTATAAAATGCTATTTAGTATGAGCATCCTAATACAACACACACATACACACACACACATACACACACACAACACACATACACACACACACATACACACACACAACACACATACACACACACACACACACACACACACACACACATATATATATATATATATATATATATATATATATATATATATATATATATATATATATATATATATATATATATATATATATATATATATATATATATATATATATATATATATATCTATATATATATATATGGGTGTGGTTTGTATATAGCCGAGGCTCTGAACAATCAAATTAGAGCCAACCTTGAAATAGGGTTTCAATATTAAAAATATTTGTGATAACTTTAAATATGGTTTCAATATTGAAAATATTTGTGATAACTTTAAAAATATATTTTCATCTCTAATTATAAAATTTAAAGTTTAAAAAATAGTGTATATCGAGCAAATCTACGAAATCATAAAAATTAACAGTCAAAAAATGCATTACAAGATACACTATTTCCCCATTTTCTCTACTTTTCACAAATTTAATTCAGTTTTACAAATAAATCTCTCCCAGAAATCGACTTAGATCGTAGCGTCAACAGATAAATAGAAAATCTCATTATAAATAGGGGTCCATATTGAGAAGGATAGAAAAGATAGAGTTGAATTGTGGAAGAGGCCCCAAAGATCCTAAGGTTGATGTAGAGGTTAGAGAGAGAGGGAGAAACGCCGCTCTTCCATTAGAGTGAGAAAGAGATAGATAGAGAGAGAAAGGGCCACTGTTCCATGAGTGCCTGAGAGAGAGAGAGAAGAGAAGGGCCATCGTGCCATAGAATTTCAGGAGAGACAAATGATTGAGAGGAAAAGATTACATAGGGAAGATTGAAGCAAATGGAACCCATAATGGCCAAATCGAATTAAATAAACACTGCATGAGTCCGTAGATATTTTATTGTGTCTCACTTCTCTCTTGATTGTGTGCGACCAAAAAGTGGACGCCCATGTAAGCTTTCGTGCGATTGTTGATGGTCTACCCTATTAGCCTCCTCTTGGACTAACTACTCAGTGAGTTCTCCAAACACCACCTTAACCGGAGGCTGTGAAGTAAACTCCCCCCAATAGCCTACATGTTCCTTAAATCTATTCCCCACCACATTTGCCTTTTTTTCTTATTTTCTTCGGCGTACTCATGCCTTAATCCAATTCAAGATACCCTATTTTTACTCAATTCTTAAATTTTAAGTGCACAACCCGCTTGTTGGAGCACACTATAGACTCTATATGGTTTTGGAGGGGCACACTATACACTTTACATGCTACTTTAGTTTTATAGGTTGTTTTGATGCCCAAATATCTTTGAATTGATCATAGGGACATCAAGATGCGTGGACATGAGAAAAAAATGGATTTCAAGTTTTGGAAATAGTGTATTTTGTAATGCATGTTTTAACCGTCAATTTTCAAAATTTTCAAATTTTCATAGACCTGCTCGATCTACACTATTTTTGAAGCTTTAAACTTTATAAATAAAAATAAAAATATATTTTAAGGCTATCACAAAGATTTTTAGTATTGAAACCATATTTTTCGACACTATTTGAAGGTAGGCTCTAATTGATTGTTTAGAGCCTAGGCTCTATACAAACTGCACCCTTGGATAAAAGATATTGCATAATGAGACGAATTACCTTTATATTGTATAATGAGACTAATTACCTTTGGTATAAGGGTGTGGTTTGCATAGAGCCTAGGCTCTAAACAATCAAATTAGAGCCTAACTTCAAATAGTGTCGAGAAATGTGCTTTTAATATTGGAAATCTTTATGATAGCCTTAAAATATATTTTCATATTTATTTATAAAGTTTAAAACTTAAAAAATAGTGAAGATCGACATATCTATGAAAACATGAAAATTGACGGTCAAAAAATGAGTTACAAAATACACTATTTCGAAAACTTGAAATCTTGTCCGTGTATCTTGATGTCGAGATGATCAATTTGAGGATATTTGGGCATCAAAACAACCTCTTCTAGTGAAATCTTTGAGGTAGGCTCTAATTTGATTGTTTAGAGCCTTGGTTCCATGTAAACTTTTCATTTTGTATAAGGTTGTTACGCTTAATCTTGACCGTTTGATGTAAAATAGGGTCACTGTATTTTTTCCATTAATTATGCTCAAAGTTTAAAAAAAAATTCTTACATTTCGTGATAGGCCAGGCTCTCAAATTTCATATTGAATGGTTATAGGTAATTGTGACTTCTTTGTACAATTAGTAAATGATCTTATTGTATACAACTTCTTTTTTAAAATAATATCTGTATGAAATAACATATAAAGAGAACATTTACTTTAACTATAAGGAGGTCACAATTATTCTTGTCCATCAAGGTTTCAAATGATGTGCTTGTGAGTGTGTTATTAACTAGGCTCAAAGTTCAAAAAAATATTCCTTGAACGCACCATAAGACATCCAATTTGACATCTAATGGTTTGAAGTAATATTGGCCTCCTTTAAACAAAGATAAGTGGTCTTCTTGTATCAAAAATTATTTTGACCTCATTTTATTTTAAAATAATACCTTTTAAATTGCAATTTGTCTAAAACTATTTTTTCATCATATTGCATAGAGGGAAAATGTGCGGTTTTAGTCTAAGATTGGAGAATTGGACCGGCAAAGTCAAGTATATATATAAAGAAACTCATTCTATCCGTCACTTGAAGTAAATTAAAATATAAAATTCTAATATTTAATAGATATAATGGAACATTGTCGAAAATGTAATGGAATAGAGTGATAAAATGGATATAACTTGTGCGCGCGCGATTGTATCATAGTATAATGCAACGATATTTCTAAAAAATCATGTTTGTGGTATTTGTATGACCCCAAATTTTACACACACACTCTTTTCATATCAATAATCAATCCCCCAAAAAACAAAAGTACAATTTGAAGTAAATTAAACTCTAAAACTCCAAGATTTGATAGATACAATCGAACATTGTCGAAAAAGTAATGGATCAATCCCCCAAGAAACGAAAGTTTAATTTGAAGTAAATTAAACTCTACAACTCCAATATTTGATAGATATAGTTGTCAAAAAAGTAATGGAATAAAGAGTGATAACATGGATATAACTAAATAACACACACACACACACACACACACACATATATATATATATATATATATATATATATATATGAAAAAAACTGGGGTTAGCCCACTAGCTCATTTGAACATATGAGCCCAATGGCTCAGATTGAATTTGGACCGATCAGACGATCACGGATGTCTAGTAGTGCTTAAATTTTATTTTTTTTTTTACAAATCCAAATCACTTAAAATTTTAGCTATGTGTTCTTCTCATCAAGGTACACCTAATAAAAATATAAAAAAAAAATTTATTTGTGAAATCAAAATGACCAAAATACCCCCGAAAATACTTCCTGAAACTTTTCGGGTATATTTTGATCAATTTATTTCATGTAAAACATTTTTTTGATATTTTTGAAGATTCGCCTATTTTTTATGAGCACACATCTAAAATTTCAAGTGATTTGGATTTGTAGAAAATAAAATAAAATTCAAACACTACCGAATATCCATGATCTGATCGGCCCAGATTCAATCTGAACCGTTGGGTTCATATGTTTATATGAACTAGTGGGCTTGATATTTCTAATAACAAAATTGTAATTTGTGTTATCCGGTTACCGTTAAAACGAAAGGCCAAAAGAATGGTGTTTTCCTTTTTCCTTGTAGTACCTTGGGTAGAGATAGAATCGATATTTCTAATAACAAAATTGTAATTTGTGTTATCCGGTTACCGTTATAACGAAAGGCCAAAAGAATGGTGTTTTCCTTTTTCCTTGTAGTACCTTGGGTAGAAATAGAATCGTGAAACTAATATAAACACAAAAGAAACCATAGTTTGATAGGTTGATGTAGCATTAGAAATGTAATATATTATTAAAATTAATGCTGTGCCACCAAATAACTCAATCTGAAATGTAAAATATTATCATTGCCTTTGAGCAAAATATTAAATGTTGTAGCACCAATAATTCAATAATCTAAATGTGAAATGTAGACTATAAATATGGGAGCCATGATTCCATGGCATTCCGTCTCAAGTAGCAATGGAAGTGTCCCTTAAGGGCTTCTTCTTTCTATTGTTGGTAAGCATCTCTCTCTCTCTCTCTCTCTGCTATTATCATTACTTTTCTACTATTTAATTGAAGATATTGTCGTATAACAAGGCATTGATAATTAGTACGTATAGTTTATGTTTTTGAGACCATAATACACTTATTCCCTCAAATAAAATGCCTACTTTGTATCCACATCATGCATCCATTTTAGAATCCCCAAAATAAGTGATTCAAGCAAGAAAAACACGATGACTTTTGGGTCAAAGAAGTTATATCTTGAAAATTTGGGGTCCAAAAAATACATCTTGATCGGATTTAATCTGAGGTAGTAAAGGGATAGTATTCTCCCTTGGGAGCATGAAATGTTTTATTTGTTGTTTAATGAGTTGATGCTATTATTTTATGGCTTTACATATAGTGTTTATAGTTTTTTTTAAAAAAAATTTACATGTTAGTTTTTTGTCCAGCCGCAAAATTTGGGGTCCCATAAGAATATCGGCAATGATTTTAGTCGAGGGTTAATGCTCGACAGTAAAACCATTTCGGTCGTAGATAAAATCTTAAAACAACTTTCAATTACAATCAAGATTTTCTGAACGGACAAGTGTTGTACTTCATGCGATCTTAAATTTCAAGAAATGTGGGAATCATGTAGTAAATTAAAAATACTTCCCCAAACTTTTGTGGTTGCCCCTATTATTTTCTTTTAAATATAGGTTGGCTGGGGTTCTTTTAATCATTTGTGAGGGCCTTGATAAAAAACAGGGCGGGGGAAATATATCACCATATTAAGTCATCAAGAGGGTCAAAAACCCGAATTAAAATCAAAGGATTTATTTTTAATTTTTATTTTGAAAGATACCATCTTAAAAATTCTCAAATTGACCTTGTTCGAAGACGAGTACTCAATTAGGAGCATTTTAATAATTTATACAGCATAAGAGACCCCAATCAAATGATGAGAGTACCTTTATTTGTTCAAGGTGGGTCAAATTACTAGAATGCCCCCTATTTGTTGAGGGTTCCCATCCCATCCAAGGGCAATTTGGGTATTTGTGAATATATTTTTTTGAGGAGGTCCCAAGGGAAATGAAAATGAACAAGTAAATATTGTTGTGTTAATTGAGACTTTTTAACCCCCTTGGACCCCTTGATTTTGCTTTCCCTTTATATATGAAAAAGAGATTGTGTGTAATGAGATCCTTACCTTCCTTATAGAAAGGTCGTAAATTTCTCAAGTCGTTAGATGAAAATTCAACTAGGTAAAGTGGGATGTTTCTCCTCATATTATTTGAGGAAAATTATTTACCCACATTATTAGAGGAAAAATTTCTCTAAATTCAAATAAGGCCTATGATTGACCTGAGCTGCCTAATTTAAGATTTGATGACTAAATGTAATTATAACCTCTTTTGTACCAAACATTAATGGTACCACGAACAAGTGGTCTTAGTGTAGACTTTCCCTACTGAAAATCAAGGTTATCAATATCGAACCAGCCATCGAAGTGTGATGGATTTAATCTGGTCAAATCGGTCAAACTATCTATCACATGAATTAGATTGGAATTATAAAACATAAAAAAGTTTAATAATAGTCTAAGACAATGTTATCAAGCTCAGATTTGCCAACAAAGTGGTGATGGATCTAGTCCAATCAACATCAATCGAATTACCAATCAAATCAGTTGGACTAGAGTACAAAAATATAAAGTAAAATACTAATAATAGTTTAAAATATGAATATGTTTTAAAAAAAAAGTTGTAAACTTTGTTTGACTGCCTAACCCATCAATGGGTTTGATCGTCCCATACTATTCAAACACAATTTTTTAGCAATGTTTTACTAACCTATTTTTTTCTTTGGACTACGCCGGGGAAGACTCCAATTGGAGCGATGAAATATTAAATCTATTATGCAGTAAAAGTTGATATTGGGCGACCATTTGACTCCAGCTTGACAAAATATGGCTTATTATTAACTACGCTAGGCATAGATTTAAGCTTGTCACCGTGGGCCAAACAAATGGCCAAGAGGCTGTAATGCTTTGGTATAATTGAAATTTTCTGTCCTAGAATACCTTTTGGATTATCTTTAGTAATACTAATGATATCCTATAATATATGGTTGGTGTTCCGTGTACTCTCTGTTCTACTTTCGCAAGCAATACCTACTTTCAAGTCGTATTTGTGCAGCTTATCTTCAGTGATGTGAGGATTTTGGAAGATAAAAAAAAAAAAAAAAACAAAGAAGACACCGCATCCATGAAAGAAACTTCTTTTTTTTATTCCTATCAAATGAAAGAAGATCCCTTAGGTTCATCTTGAACTGCACATACTAAGGATTTTGACCCTGAACACAACCCTCACTTTTTCTGTAGTTATCATCAAAAAGATGGTAGTGTATCACAAGGAACATCAATGAAGCATTTTGATTTTGACCTTAAGAGAAATTTCTTTTTCTATACCTACCAAAAAAAAGAAGATCCCTTAGGCTCATCCCAGACTGCACATACTGAGGATTTTGACCCTGAGCACAACCCCTTTCTTTTCTATAGTTATGGGCCAAAAGATGGTAGTGCATCACAAGCAACATCAGCAAAGCATTTCGATTTTGACCCTAAGAGAAACTTCTTTTTCT
This sequence comes from Amborella trichopoda, assembly GCF_054954075.1. Lineage (NCBI taxonomy): Eukaryota > Viridiplantae > Streptophyta > Magnoliopsida > Amborellales > Amborellaceae > Amborella > Amborella trichopoda. The sequence goes on from NC_142342.1 coordinate 29,065,926, forward strand.
ATGCCTACCAAAAGAAAGAAGATCCTTTAGGTTCATCCCCGAACTGCACATACTGAGGATTTTGTCCCTGAGCATAACCCTCTCTTTTTCTATAGTTATGGGAAAAAAGATGGTAGTGAATCACAAGCAACATCAGCGAAGCATTTTGATTTTGACCCTAAGAGAAACTTCTTTTTCTATGCCTATCAAAAGAAAGAAGATCCCTTAGGTTCTTCCCACAATCCCCTGTGACAAAGCATGATCACTCTAGCCCCCATATAGATCATTATCAAGTAGGCAGCAAAGTTTTCCTCAATGAAAGGGATCTCAAGGTTGGAAACAAACTTGAGGTCTACCATCTTGATGTTAACATCTCTCGAGCCCCTTCCCTTTTACCGCGCCATGAAGCTAATTCCATTCCCTTTGCATCAAGTTCACTGGATGATATCTTACAACACTTCTCTATCCCTCGAGAATCACCTCGAGCTAAAGCTATAAAAGAAACCCTTCAAATGTGTGAGGCCCCCCAAGATAAATGAGAACGTAATTTATTTGTTGCAAGCCTCGAGTCCATGCATGAATTTGTATTATCCATATTTGGCCCTGAGGCTAACCTCCAAGTGTTGGCCACTACCATGCACAACAAAAGGGATTCATCTCCCCTTGTTCAAGCTTACACTGTCCAAGATATTCATGTTCAAATGACATTGCCATCTTTGGTAGTTTGTCATACTATTTCTTACCCATAAGATGTGTTTTATTGCCATAATGTGATTAAAGCCAATGCCTTCAAGGTGAAGCTTGAAGGTGAGGATGGAAACAAGGTTGATGCTGCAGCAATTTGTCACTTGGACACTTCAAGCTAGGACCCCGATCATGTTTCTTTCAAGGTGCTTGGCAGCAACTCAGGTGGTGAACCTGTTTGCCATTTCCCCACCAGAGGACAACCTGATTTGGCTCATGAAGTCTCTCGAGGTAGACATATGATCTTAACCTCAATCCATGTTGATCAGCTTGAATGCCACTATGTCAATGTATAATTGTGCTTGTAATAAAACCATTCATTAGTTAGGAATATGGTGATTTTTCACCTATGTTCCTCATGATTTGGTGTTTGTTTTTGTAGTGTGATTGTAGTAAATTTAAATGTTTGTGTAAGACTCTATTTAGAATAAAGGAAAAGAGTTTGATTTGTAGTCGATGTTCCATGGTTTTTTACATGTAACTTTTATGACAAACCAAAGGATTTAATTAATTTATTTCGACCAAACTAATTTCACCTTAACATTAGGATCATACCATATCAGTGGAATTACTTGTGTTGCATGTAGAGTGAAATAAGAGATCGCATAAATAATTACAAAATTATGTAATGGAAAGTATGAAGATAGAGAATAATAGCTTACATAAATAGTAATTTGATGATACAATAATATGCAATAAGTCAACTTTTAGCAGCCTCAAAATTAATTAGCAATATTATGTAACAAAAACTCCTATTCATCGAAAATGAAAGACAATGGATAACATTTTGTGTGTGTGTGTATGTGTGTGTGAGTGTGAGTGTGTGTGTGGGGGGGGGGGGGGGGAAAGAGAGAGAGAGAGAGAGAGAGAGAGAGGGGGGTCTTTTTCCTTCAAGAATAATTTGAAACCCAAAGTGAAATATATTAGACATCAAAATTAATTGAACAAACTTGGGAACTTATCTTGAATTAGATATTCAAGTTTGTAGATGGTAAAGAAAGTATATTACTTATTTAACTGGCAACAAAAAAAAAACTAGATAATTAAATTTGATTATCATAAAATGGATAGAACTCAAAACAAAAGTCACACACAAAAAATTCCATCGCCATAAATTTCTTAATTATCACAAATAGAAAAGTCAAATAGAACCAGTAATTTAAGATTTGAGTTTTAATAATATTTGTCCACTTGGGCTTTTTGCTACTGGGATATTTTTAAACGATTTGATGGTTTTTACGATGATTTGGGAATTTTTCTTCTCACATGATTCAATTTTTTAAAAAAAGAATATTCAGATAAATAGAAATTTCAATAATCTATCGAAGAGAGAGAGATCACTTATTGTTGAAGTTAGGGTTCTTTAATCAAATCAAAGCAGTTGAAAGCAGCTTTGTTAAATTAAAAACTTCAAATAGATAATAAAACTAACAACAAATCATTAAATCCTACAATGATTCATAATATATTAGGAGTAAAAAAAATGGTAAATGTGGGACAAAGAGAAGTCAAAGAGAGAGAGAGGGTGAAGAAGAGGGAGAGAAAAAGGAAGACGTAGAGAAAGACACCATGAAGGAGAGAAAATGAAAATGTTATTTTTTGTTATAAGATATATAATAGTTTTATCTCACCTAGAATTTCAGGAAAAAATAAAAAAGAGTGAAAGAGAAAATTGTAAGAGAGATCCTTGAGAGATTTTGGCTATGAGATATAATTTTTAAAGATGAAAGACTCATGTGCCCTCTCTATATCACCTAAAATTTCCTTACAATAGAGAAAAGAGAATAGAGAATGTAAATGTAGAGAAAATTGAGAGAAATAGATCATCTAGTTCGTTTAAATCCATCATTAGTTAGAAAGAGAGAGCCTCTTTCATTACCTTATCTAGACATATCTCTCTCTTTTCCTTAAGAAAAGCTCCCTTAATTTTATCTCTTCATGACTCCATGAATTGTAAGGGCCACGATACAATTGAGCCTGACCTCTCGCAATAGTGGAAAGAAGGGAGCCTTAAGAGGTAGAAGTGCATGCCCGGCAGTGAGGACAAAAGGTGAGCATCGACCGTATGGCTGGAGAGACGTCGCGCATGCAAGAAGGAGCATCGCCGCATGCAAAGTGGAATACCGCCGTGTGAGAAAGAGGGGTATAGTCGGTTGGGAAACTAGACTTTTCACCGCCTGGATTAAGAACGTGGCAGAGAGGAGAAAGAGAGAGGCTGGCTATTGTCGCGCAGAAGGCGGAACGCTATCGTCGCGCAGAAGGGAGCATATCACCACATGAGGAGGAGGCTATCACTATGCACATTAAGCGTTGAAACACCTACCATGACGTCATCCATAGTGGGCTTCACCAACTCCCACCAACCCTCATGTGCCATCGTGTAAATAGCATCCTCAACCCATCGCCGCCCGCTTTCCCTTTCTTTCTCCATTGTCCCTCGCCCTTACGCCTTGTGCGAGCACTGCGCCATTGCCGTGGGAGGCCTTTGGAGTAAAGGCGACTGCATGAAGCTGTCGTGGGGCACGCCGAGGGAGGCGGACGAGCTGTGTGCAAGGGTAGGAGCGTCGTGAACAAGGTAAGTGGGTTTAGTGCAATGTTTTTAGGCTTAATTGGAACTTAATGGAATCTTGTCAAGGGAAAGAATGGATGGAGAATAAATTGTAAATTTTGAGAGAAATCACAGAGCCTTTTTTTGTGCCACACTCTCTAGCTTATTCAATGATATTTGAGTTAATCCATGAGCATGCAACATGACGATGATACCTAGAATTTCCAGCAACATTAAGGCGATTTCCCAGCACTGTTCAGTAGTCAAAAGGCGCCCGTTTGGGCCCAAATCAGCTTCAAACAAATGATATACATGTCTAGTTAAAGTTTGTTTCCTGCATCATATTTGTAGACACCCCATTTTAAATATGGCAAATTCTGTAGTTTTCTTGGACCCTTATGATCGCATTGACTTAGTGAACCCAAAATCCAAAGGTTACATAACTTACCCATGGACTCAAAACCATTCTGCTAGCTCAGAAACCTTGTTACACCATGTTTTGACCCAAAACCCTGAAAACACGTTATTTTACTGAAAATAATCATTAAAAATAGTAAAAAAAACCGTTTGACCCAAATTTTCTTTGAGAGCTTCACAAGAGGCTGAAGAAGACAGCCAAATTTAAAAAAAATCAATTTGGACAAGTTTTCGTTTAGGCAACACCAGATGTGTTGCCCGGTGACACAGGGCACGTCGCCCAGCCTTAGGCGACACGACCTGTGCCGCCCAAATCCAAAGCCCCAAATTTTGATATGTTTGACTCCGGATTTGTTGGTTTTGGATGTATATCCTTTCCAATAGGTCTTGGGCTCTTCTATATCCCTTTTTCTTGGCTACTTAAGGGCAGATGAAGTTAGAAATAGGGGGACAGGCGGACTTCTTCGAAAAAGGCTGAAAACCCTGAGAAAGAGTTAGCTTCAAAAACCCTAGCCTCCTGCAACCCTAACCTTAAGCTAAAAACCTAGATTTCTAAGGCACAACAACCCTAGTTATAGAACCATCTCTAAGCACAACCACCTTGTACATCACAGATCTACTGGTCAACATCAGGATCAAAGAGGCAAAGAGGACGCTAGTGCTTATACGGGCGAGCCCTTGAAGGCTCGGGAGTCCCAAGCTATCCGGCTCAGTATGGTATCGTTTTCTTCCTTTGTTTTAATGTTTTAAGTTTGTTTTGATCTTTTTTTTATTATTTTTCTCAAAATAATCGTGTCTTTGATTCCTTGGATCATGCTGGCTCCGCCACAGGTCTGAGAGCAAGCCTACTCGTTTTTTGGCAGATCTGATCTCAGATCTGAATTCGATTGTTCCCACTTTCTCTACCCTTGTTTTCCATTTAATTTTTAACAGTTTAAAGTCTCAGATCTGAGTGATCTACATCTACAAATCGCTTCGATATTGCGCTATAAATAGTTTGGCGCCCGTCGTGGGGTAAATCGAGCGTGATCCGTGCATCAAAATTTCAAAAATACCAGAATATTTTGAAACTTTGCAGGCATGTTTTAGGTACCATTTTGTGACTTTAACCAAAGTTTCATGTCAAAATAAAATATTTAAAACTACAAAAAAAATAATTTTCTTTTAGATCTGTTTAATTTATTTTCATCAAAAACGATTTTATTTTATTTTTATCCAAGTTTACAGTAAGCGTATTTTATCAAGATATAAAATTAAAAAATAAAAATAAAAAATAAAAAAATAATATTTTTGGGCGACACGATCTCTGGTTCCCCCCGTCGCCCAATTCACAATTTTTTAAAATTTTTCAAGCTGGGTCTTGGGTCTCTTTTGTGGCTGTTCACAAAATTTTATAGAAAAATAAAAAATTTTAAAATATCAAAAACATATTTTGCTTGAAACAATTATGTTCTATCTATTGTTCTTCTGTTTCACCTTGTTTTAATTTTATTTCATCAAAACGTCTGATTTTTCTACTTCTACAAGTTTCAGTAGCCTTATTTCAAGAAGATAAACAAGATAAAAATTTTAAAAAAGAATAAAAAAAAAATGGTTTTGGGCGACACGACCCATGTCGCCCTATCACATAGGTCCCAGAAAAATGATGGTACCCCACAGACCTGTTTTAGAACCTTTTTTGTGCTTGTTCGCCAATTTTTGGCTTAAAATAAATTTTTTAAAAATATAAAAAAAAATATTTTGCTTCAGATAATTCTTTCTTGCTCTTGACTTTTTCTTTTTTTTATTTTAGTTTGTTAATTTTGACTGAAACCATATTTTTTCCGCTTTCACCACACTTAGTTTCACTGTGTTTCATCAAAATTTAAAAAGAAAAAAAATAAAAAAAATAAAAAATATATATACATCGAGGGTTGATTGCACCCTCCCTAAACTGTGTCCCGTTCGAGTCACCCTCGACTCGAGCCATGCACGACTTAGCACGGACTATGCCTGGTTTCATTGTTCTGACTTTACCTTCTTAGGGGTTGCTTATCCCTCCATCTATACTGTGCTTCAAGCGAGTTTCGCCTCGAAGCGCGTATCGTTAAGCACGATCAGTGTCGAGCGCCCACTTATTTTCTTTCTTTGCATTGTGTGCTTGACATTATTTTCATTTGCGTGCTTCTTTACACACCCTAGCACACAGCGATTGGGAATCCCGAAAAACCAGAAAACAAATTTTTTGAAATCCCCTAAAATCCGCGTTAACAGCGTGAGGGGAACCTAGCATTAAGAGCCGAGGCACTTGAGATTTACGTAACATTAACTATGAGCACCCCTCCGTAATCCTTTGCCTCAAAGAAACTCTGCATATAGTAGGACCTGGCAAAATCCTATAATAGGAGGCCAGGACCTATGTGGAGACCTATATCAGCCTAACCGCATTTTAGTAGTTAGGAACCCATTTCAAGCCAAATCTACCTATAGTACTATACTAGGCCAAAACTTTTCGAGTGCTTGCTTTCTTTTTGATCTTGGGTCTTAGCCCGAATCTGCTTGTGGTCCGAGCTGAACCTCTGGGTCCAGGTTCTTACTTGTACCCAGTCTAGGCCAAGTCCGAACCAAGTTTCGCCTTGGTCCGAACTTAGGCCCCTCTTGGTCTGAACCGAAGGCTCATTCCTAGTTCATCTTTGATCCAGTCCAGGTCCATACCTGACTTGATCATTAAAACTCTCTAGGTCCCTTTTTGGTCCAAGCCAAGGGCTCATGCTTAAACCAATTTTGATCCAGTTTGGGTCCACACTCTAGGTCCCTTTAGGTCCAAGCCTAGGCTTGCACCCAGCTCAGTCCAAGTTCGGACCAGGTTTGCTCCCAAGTCTGAACTTAGGCCCACTCTTGGCCCGAGCCGAGACTCGGATTTACCTTATCTAGATCTTTGTCTAGGTTCTAGCATAGATCTAAGCTTAGAATTGCCTCTAGAGATAGACTAGGCTTACCCTAGTTTAGGGTCTGAACCAAAACCCATTAAGTCTAACAAGTCTAGATTCCAGGCTAGTCTTAGCCTTGGTCTTAGTTAAGGTTTTGCCCCTAGAGTCAGATTGAGTCTGCCCTAGGTCATCGAGTTTAGATCTTACCTGAGCCTAGACTCAGAACCCGGCCAAAGAAAGTCATCATGTCGGTTACCTAAGGTGATTAGGATGACTGCTCACGGTTGACTCTAAACCGAACCTTCCCAAACCTAGGGCCAGTATGTTGCAATCCCTTGGATTACGTCCAAAACTTGAGCCAATCCATTATCCATCATCCAGATCTTCAATTAGAAGCCGAGTCCCAGGGATCCACTTCTAACCTTGAGCTCTGTATGGTCCGAAAAGTTGGCTCCGCCTAAAAAACATTGAACAGCCAGGGGGTCTGGCCAGGCATTATTATGTGGCCACAGTAGGAGCCGTCTGACCTTAGGCAACCAAATCAGGAGTCGTGCAAGGGAAGAAGTTCATGCGGCATCTAACGCCAATTCCCACAACTCGAACCAAAATAACTTCGAGATGCAGTAGTATCAGAACCAAGACCCACCTAGGTCTAGGAGATCCAATCCAACCTCGAGCCACCATAGTACCTCTCATGATGTTCTTAACAATTACGGAGCAGAGCCATCAATTTAGATCAACCATTAGGCAAGATGGGCGTCTAAGATTCCCTTAAAAGTCTGGTTGACTTAGGTTACACTGTTCATTCCCCAGCTCACGAGTCAAACCCAAACCAAGTTAGCGGTATAGGCCAAACCCTAGGACAACCGAGTTAGTCGATTCTTCAATCGGCCCCCTTAGTTCGCCTGGTTCAACAAACCGTGTCATTTCCGCAATCGGTGGCGACACCTATGGGTCAGTACGCCCCTCAGGCACAAATGTATCAAACTGTCCCAGTGATCGCGGCCCATCAACCTCAAGCCCATACAGGCCCACATCTACCCCAAATCTCAACTTACCAATCTACACTTGGGAACCCACCGACCGGTGGGCCTACTCTCATGCCGAATACCCAACAAGAAGGAACCTTAAAAAAGATACAATATATGCTTGTAAGGATGGGTATGCATGAAATCCTACCCTCAAAGGCTTATGTTCATGAGACCCTTGGAGTCATGGAAGACCTTCCCCCTAGGTTAGTCATCCCAGAGTTTAAAAAAAAATTCAATGGGAAGAGTGACCCAGATATTCACGTCAACGCTTACCTCCTCTCCGTCTGAGCATTGCGAGACATGCCTAACTAGTTGAAGGCCTTGTTTTCACAAACTTTGACCGGTGAGGCTTTAAACTGGCATCGGAGAATAACGACTGCTCAACTATACAACTCCAGACAAAATGTTCAACCAGTTCATCTCTCATTACCGTGGGTCGACACCAAGATCTCTTTCCCTGGGCGAGCTCAGTGCAACCAAACAAAACCAAGGAGAATTCTTAGAGGATTTTAACGGTCGATTCCACGAGGCGGTGATGCGGGTCATCAAATGTCCACTTACGAACCTAGCTAAAATCTCCATGGCCTTAGAAAATACAACTTCAGGGATTTATCCCCCACTCTTTCGACTCCATGATCGAGCAGGTGGCGCAGCATGAAAGGGCGAGAGGGAGACCCTTCAGTACTAGGCTCAATAACAAACCCATCACGACTCCCCAAATAAAAATAAGAGCAACGACAAGGGGAAAGTTTTCGGTCAGGTTAACAAAATTGTCATTAACGGACCGGCACAAGGTTTAGCCACCCAACACAATAATAGGAATCAAAATCGAAGGTGTCAGCCTAGAGCTAATGCTTAAAATAATAATCGAATGAGAGAGGACAACCTCACTCCTCTCGTTAGAAAAAGTACTAGAGTTACTCTTGAAGAAAAACATGGTTCAACTCCCACCACCATCTGAACCAGCATTTTAGGTTAAGGATAAGAACAGATGGTGCAAGTGGCATAGAAGCCATGCCGATGATACCCAAAATTGTTTCTACTTGAAGCGGGTGATTCAAGGGTTGATTAATAGGGGCAACATCACTGTCGGACCAAGAAATCAACCAGTTGAAGAACCTAATCAAAAGATGGGTATCTTCAAAAACTCTCTCCCCAAAAACACAACCACAACAACCGAAGAAACCAGAGCTCTGAGTAACTCAAAGGAGGATGGTATCATTCACATGATTGAAAATGGAGACGAAGAAGATGATCCCAACTAATTCATATTTGCTTGTGATCATCGTATCTAAGAAGTTGAAGAAGATCTTTTGAGTCTTCTTAGAGGAAATTCTTCGTCCTCGAACTCTGATGGTCCTTCTAAGTGGGACCAATATGATTAAGATGATGCCCTTGAGATTGACAACGTCAAAGCTGATGGAAAGGGATCATCTTCAAAACAAGGGGCCAACACCCCGAGGTCTCCTATTACTCTTGCTAGGGCTGACCCATCGAGCTCCAGGCTGGCGAAGTTGACTCTTGAACCCGAAGAGGTCGAGTGCTCAAACCCATCCAATTGATGGCAGACACTCTTGATGAAAGAATGGGAGCCACTTCAACAGCGAAACCACCAGCAGGGGTTGCGGATCATGAACTTAGTAAAAGAACTCAAGGATCTGCAACCGTCTGTGATCTACCGACTCATCTCGGGAAGATCCAAGCTCAAATCTTTATCTTGGAGCTACTTGTGAATTCACCGGCACATAGAGCACAAATTGAAAAGGTTCTTGCTAAGACCCACATCCCGAGCAATACGCAACAGGATGAGTTGTGCGGGATGATCAACCAACTAATGGCACCAATGCCAATCATATTCGCGGACGATGACATCCTAGCTAATGTCAATCGCTTTCATGTCCAGCCTCTTCATCTCACTATTTTCATGAAAGGATATGAGATAAAAAGAGTGTTGGTTGATAATGGAGCGTCCCTAAATATATGCCCTATGAAAACGATGAAGCAGATAGGCAAAAGCCCAGATGACTTCGAGCCGTGCCAACTAACTATCATCGCATACGACGGGACCAAGAGGCACACTGAAGGCATATTTCCTCTCACACTTAAGATCGATCCTACTATCCAGGTGATAAAGTTTTTTGTCTTAGACATAAAACCTTCATTCAACATGCTGCTAAGCAGACCATGGCTACATGAGAACCTCGTGGTCGCCTCAACACTACATCAATGCCTAAATTTCCAACCAAAAATAGCTTTGCAAAGGTTTGTGCCGACCCCCCTTCTTTTCTTAATCCTAACACACATAATGGAAAGCTAGCCATAGGGGTCGAGCTCAGGGAAATCCCACTCGCTTCCTTCAAGCAAGCTAATTGTGCCTCTTTATGCCTAGAGGCCGGTGACCTCGTTCCTCAAATTTTGCAAACTTTCGCATCAATGCAGGAGATTATCCAATGCCAACATTGATATGGTTTTGCGTCCCTCGAAGCTTGGCACATGCTCCTCTCCCAAGGCTTCCATCTAAGCCAAGGCTTGGGAAGTCAAGAGCAAGGAGTAAAGGAAGCGATTTCTACATCACTTGAAGTAAAAACTAGAAAAGGGGATCGAAGAGGGCTTGGGTGTACTCTCACCCTATTTCAACGCCGGATGAAGCCTTCAAGTTATCCAAGCTTTGTATTCGGAGGCATTCAAAGCCTCAATCGTCTCAATGCCCGTCCTTCAAAATGGCCAAAGGTGATCCTTGATTCCTCAACAGGGGATAGTCCCTCTTCCACATCTCAGCACACACAAGGACTAGGAATTGAAGGCCTACTTGCTGACCTAGATCTGGAGGAGGTGTGCACAATTGGCTCTAACACAGTCAAGGGTGCTCATCCCCCAACACCAACCCCGGGACAGAATTGGTCGATCATTCCTTTATCTTGAGAATCGCTGGAAGCATACCAGTGATACCTTCAAGTCATGGTGCCAAATACCGGATAAGCGCGGGGTGGCCATCGAACCACCATGCACGTCCGGTCCCCAACATTTCTCTCGCGAGTTCCATAAGGGGCACCTCTTACGATATTTCAAAAACTGGTGAAAATTCAAAACATGATAAAATTGATAATACTGAAAAAGAATTTTAAAAAATGGCGCTCACTCAAGATAGCTCAATAACGGTGCATAATACCCAAGACGATGAATTGGACGACCAAGATGAAGATCAAGAGAGTCAAGAGTCTGAAGAAATCTCTCAACCTGAGGAACTTATGTCCCATATTGAGCAATTCAAGAAGAGGTTCGATGGTGACCCAACGGCTATCATCAAAGAGACGATTGACGTAAACCTAGGAATTGAGAAGGACCCAAGGTTAACCAAGATTGGAACCTCATTATCTTCTGAGAAGCAAGAAAATATGATTTCCTTTCTCAAAGAATATCGTGATGTCTTCGCCTGGTCATACGATGATATGTCAAGGCTAGATCCCAAATCAGTGCAACATCACCTAATATTCAATGAAGGGGCGAAGCCTATAAGGCAGAAACTCCGACGTCAAAAGACCCACCTTGAGCTCAAAATTAAGGAAGAGATTGACAAGCTGCTCAAGGCAAAGTTTATTACCTCTGTCAATTACTCAGAATGGTTGGCCAACATAGTGGTTGTACCCAAGAAAGACGAGAAGATCGGAGTGTGTGTCGACTACCGAGACCTCAACAAGGCATGTCCAAAGGACAACTTCCCGTTACCAAATATAGATTCCTTGGTCGACAACATTATGGGGCATGAGATGTTACCATTCATGGACGGCTTCTCGGGTTACAACCAGATCCTCATGGTAGAAGAAGACCAAACCAAGATGTCATTCATAACACAATGGGGAACCTAACATTAAAAAGTCATGCCCTTCGGTCTCAAAGCAACATTTTGAGAACCATTTTTGAAAGACTCCGAAAACAATAACTCAACTCAATCCACAAAAAAGTGCCTTTGGAGTTGAATCCGGAATATTATTAGGTTTTATAGTAAGCCAAAGAGGCATTGAGGTGGACCCGTCCAAAATACGAGCCATCACCAAAATGCCTCCTCCCTGGAACAACAGAGAAATCTGTGGGCTTCAAGGTCACATACAAGCCATAAGGCGTTTCATTTCACAGCTGGCGGATAAGTGCGCACCATTCAATAGACTCCTTAAGAAGGACACCCCATTCATATAGGACAATGAATGTCAAAAAGTGTTCGATTAAATCAAGGAGTACCTCACAAAACCTCCCATCATTAGTCTTCCTAGCCTAGATAAACCCATATTCCTATATATGTCAGTGAAAGACAAGACCATAGGTGAAATGTTAAGACAATATAACGACCATGGAAAAGAAAAAACGATATACTATATCAACAAAACCATGGTCGAATATGAGACAAGATACACAGATATGGAGAAACAATGCTTAACACTTGTGTGGGCATGCAAACACTAAGACATTATGTCTTATCTCATTCAGTCAAGCTCATATCAAAAATTGACCCACTCAAGTACCTATTGGAGGGGCCAGTCCTTAACGGACGTTTGGCGAAGTGGAGAATGTTATTGAGCAAGATCGAGATCGAGTACGTCACTCAAAAATCGGTCAAAGGACAAGCCATTGCTGACCACTTAGTTGAACACTCACTGCCAGACAATATTCTCGTTAACACGGATCTCCTTGATGAGAACCTCTTCACAATTGAGGACTCAATTTGGGAGCTATACTTCGACGGTGCAAAGAATGAGTGCGGGTCAGGTGTAGGAGTTATATTAAGTTCACCTGATAAGATTTTAATGCCAACAGCCATCAAGTTAAATTTCACATATACCAATAATGTTGCCGAATACGAAACCTTGATAGCCTTGCTTGAGAATGCCATGGGAATGAAAATCCAGCAAATACGAGTAATTGGTAACTCCTTACTGGTCATAAACAAAGTTCAAGTGATTTGGAGGGTAAAAGAAGAAAAGCTCAAACCTTATCAAGAAAAGGTGGAAAAGACGATTCCATATTTTAAGAAAATCACCTTTCAGAATATAACTAGGGAAAATAATCGGTTTCCTTACACCCTTGCTTCAATAGTCGATATTCCTCCAGAAATCACCACGTTACCATTCTACATCAGGAACAAACATGACCCTTCCCCACCGAGGATTGAAAAAGAAATTGAGCAAGAAAATGACAACGATGTGGAAGTATCTATCGTGTCTTCAGATGTGCTTACTAAGGCAAAACCATGGTTCCATGATGTTCTGTCCTTGTTGAAAGATGGGTTGTATCCTGAAGGAGCCACCAAAAAGGATAAAGAAGCCCTTCGAAGGTTTTCGATGGGATTCTTGGTAAGAGGTGATCTCCTATTCAAAAAATCCTTCGATGGCATCATTCTACGGTGCCTCGATCAGTCAGAAATTGACCAAGTACTAATAGAGCTGCACAATGAAGGAGGTCATAAGGGGCAGCCGCCTTAGCTCAGAAAATCAGGCGCCAAGGCTATTACTGAACCACCATGGTTAAAGACTGCTGGAAGTTCATTAAGAGGTGTCCCAAATGTCAACTCTATGGAGACCTCATCCATGCACCGTCCATATCACTCAACTCAACACCGCTCGTATGGCCCTTCGCCATGTGGGGTCTTGATATCATTGGAATGATATCACCAAAAGCCTCAAACGGTCACCGTTTTATATTAATGGCTACAAAATACTTCACCAAATGGCTAGAGGCCGCGTCATTTGTTAAAATTGAAGGCCAACATATTGCCCGTCTCATAAAGAATAACATTGTATTCATATTTGGAGTTCCTGAGTCAATCATCACTGACAACGGATCCAATCTAAAAAATGAAAGGGTCACTAAGGTGTGCAAAAAGTTTGGGATAACACAGAAATTCTCCACACCATACTACCCTCAAGGAAACGGACAAGCAGAAGCCACGACTTCTCAGAAATCTTAGACAAACAATAGAACGAGGGAAAGATTGACATGAAAAGCTAAACGACGCCCTATGGGCCTACCGGACAACTGAGAAGACTTCTACTGGCACGACCCCATACTCATTGGTGTGTGGTATGGAAGCAATGCTACCCATCAAGGTTGAGATACCATCTCTTCAAGTCGTTATTTATAAAAATTCAGATGAGGAACAAAAGGTCGAAGCACGAATCGCTGCCCTCATTAATTTAGATGAAAAACGACTACGAGCAACACAAAATATCGTTGCTTACCAGCGTAGAACCGAGAAGGCATAGAAAAGAAAAGTTGTTCCTCGACAATTCAGAGAAGGAGACATGGTACTCAAGAAAATCTTCCACACACTTGCAAATCTACACCCTTTAGGCAAGTTCAAACCTAATTGGGAGGGGTCAATCGTGGTTACTCGAGTGCATGTAGGCAACTCTTACAAGATGAAAAATCAGGAGGGGTATGAACTCAATGACCCCATTAATGCGATGTATCTCATAAAATACTACCCGTAACGGGCTCAAAAACGTGGTGAAAACCTGAAAAGGCATCACAAAGAAAAATAACAACAATATAAAAATAACAAAAATAAAAAATAAAAAAAAAACAAAAAATGGGCGTGGTGAAAACTTGAAAAGGCACCATGGGTAAAAGAGAGAATAAAATCTCCAAGAAGGAGCTTTCAATGCAAAACACTCAAGTAAAAACAAGTACTTACAAGTTCCAATAATATTGTACAAGCAGACCCTGAGGATAAAGACTCCTCTTAAAACCCCGCAGGTGCCCAACACAACCAACTCAGAAAGATGTAGGAGGGTGACATGAATGGAAAATCGAAGTGATTTCGACGAACCCTGGAAAACATCGAGACCCTCCAAGAGGAAAGCCCGACAAGAATCCAGAGGACTCTTCATGGATCCGCAAAGCAGAGGATGACAGCTCCAAAGGTAAAAAGACAATTTCGTGATTTCTGAGTTCTCACGATCCTGCAAGGGAATCCTTTCATCATCTCTGGGTAAAATATAACAAAGAAAATCACCACCAAAGGGGCCACAGGTGGAAAAAATATAAGGCCCATCCCTTTTGAAAATATTGTTTCAATTTGATTGTTAAAATCATCTATTTTCAAAAGCTTTCTCCTTTTACAAGGAACTTCCTCCATCACTACAGTTGGTTAAACTATTAGTCGATCTGGCCTCGTTCTCGAAGCCAACTTCCTACGCCTATTATGAAAGTTGAAACTAGCCAGGCACTCCATGGTTGTATGAGTATAACTAGCAACTACCACACATCGAAGATGGGTGAATCTCACCAATGACGATATTGACTAGTCTGGGGGCATTTTTCTCTCGACTGGATTCCTAAGGCAAAATGAGTCAAGCTCATCCTCGTGTGTGCGTACGATGTCCCAATAGCTGGAAATTCGAGATAAGAATCCTACAACTAAGAGGCTGAGTTTGTAACAATTCAGTTTGGAAAGTGTGTGCAAAGAAAGTGTTCTACTCTACTTCAACAAGTCAACTGCACACGTATAAGTTAAAAGACCCCCAAACAGGGACAACAAAAAACAATAAAAAAAAAATTCAAAACAATAAAAACCCTCCTCATTGGCATGAGCCTAAACTGCTAACCAATTTCAAAAATAAAATAAAATCAAAAATCAAAAAATAAAAACACTCCTCGGTGGCATGAGCCTAAACTGTCGACCAATTTTCTAGAAAATTTCAAAAAAAATTTAAAAAAATAAAAAAAATGTTCCACAGTGGCATGAACCTAAACTGCCAACCAAGTTTCCAAAGTTTCAAAAAAATAAAACATAAAATTAAAAAGAGAGAACACTCCCTACTACCAACCAAAGTCCGGTCCAGGGCACAACCACCCTGTTTCAATGGAAAAACGTCAAACTCGTGCGACGTTAAAGAGCCGAGATAGGAAAAATGTCAAACTCGTGCGATGTTAAAGAGCCGAGACAGGTAACATCTAACCCCGTATGACTTAAAATATCGGATGTGTTCAAGGCACAACCACCCTGTGCAGTGTGTTCAGAGCACAACCACCCTATTCAAATGTCTCGCCCCGTATTACGTTAAAGGTTGGGTATATCCAGTTCAATGTCAAACTCGTGCAACTTAAAAGAGCCGAGACAGGTAACGTCTAGCCCCGTATCACGTAAAATGTCAGATGTGTTTAGGGCACAGCCACCCTATTCAATGTTGTTCAGGGCACAACCACCATGTTCAATGTGTTCAAGGCACAACCACCTTATTCAAATGTCTATTCCCATATGACGTATAAGGGTCGGGTGTATGTTGCATCGCTGCATGACATTAAACTACTTAGAGGGTTCTATGGTTGCAGGAGCTAAAACTGCTAACCAACTTTGTTTTTCAAATATCTTTCTCTTTTCAAAATTTTCACTATATGTCTGTGATATCAAAAACTTTAATTTCTTTGTTAAAACCATAGCCTGTCCTTGCTCCGATTTTTATATCAAATCCCCCCTACTTTCAAAATTTCTAAAAAGTATTTTAAAATGAAGGAGCTTGGACACTCATATATGATGAATACGACATTTTCTGGGATTGCCGCATTACTGCGTTGTCTCTCACTTCGGATTCGGCCATACAAGTCTCTTCCAATAGAAAGCCTTTCCCTATAGACACCTTAAGAAACACTAAGGAGATCAAAGAAATTGCCAGGGTTAAAAAATTTCAAACTGAGAAAACCCCTAAGGTCAAGTGGCATGGCTGTAAAATCCACCTCGAGTTTCCAGCTTGTGTAGCTCACTGACACCTCACACCGAAAGCCCTACGATGAAAACTCCCTAAGTGGGTGAGCATGGGAGTGAAATCGCTTGGAGGAATAGTTAGTGTGCTATCTGCCCACGTGACGTCGGGATGACATTTATTTTTGACATTCTCCTGTCCCTCGAAGGACAGGGAGTGCACATTCACCTGCCCCTTGAAGGACAAGGAACGCCAGAGTGTCTACTTCTTTGCCACTCGCCTATCCCACGAAGGGCGGAGTGTCAAAGAGGGGCAACTGTAGACACTTCATTTTAAATCTGGCAAAGTCTGTGATTTTCTTAGACCCTTAGGATCACATTGACTTAGTGAACCCAAAATCCATAGGTCACACAACTTACCCTTGGACCCAGATCCATTCTGCTAGCCTAAAAACCCTGTTACACCCTGTTTTGACCCAAAACCCTGAAAACATATTGTTTTATGAAACAAATCATTAAAAATAGTAAAAACATACATTTTAACCCAAATTTTCTCTGAGAGCTTCACAAGAGGCTGAAGAACACAACCAAATTAAAAAAATCAATTTGGAGAAGTTTTGATTTGGCCGACACGGTGTGTGCCGCCCAAGTGACATAGGGCGTGTCGCCCAGCCTTGGGCAACACAACCCATGCCGCCCAGGCGACACAACCCGTGCCGCCCAAATCCGTGCCCCAAATTTTGATATGTTTGACTCGGGATTTGTTGGTTATGGATGGATATCCTTTCCAACAGGCCTTGGGCCCTTGTATATCCCTTTTTCATAGCAAGTTAAGGACCGCGTGCAAAGTGGAATAACGTCGTGCGAGAAAGAGGGGTATAGCCGGTTGGGCAACTAGACTTTCACGACCTGGATTAAGGACGCAGCAGAGAGGAGAAAGAGAGAGGCTGGCCATTGCCGGGTGGAAGGCGGAAGGCTATCACAGCACAAAAGGTGGAAGGCTATCGCCTCGCGGAAGGCAGAGTATCGCCACACGAGGAGGAGGACATCGCCGCACGTGTTAAGCATTGAACTATGGCTGATAGGGTCAGCGCCGCACCACTTTTGTCAGAAACGCGCCACACGGCTGATGCCCGCTACAGTTTTCTTCTCCACCTACCGCGACGTCAGCCACAGTGGGCTTCACCAACTCCCACCAACCCTCACGTACCACTGCATCTTTAAATAGCACCCTCGCCGCCCACTTTCCCTTTTCTTCTCCATTTTCCCTCGCCCTTACGCTCTGCGTGAGCACTGCACCATCACTGTGGGAGGCCTCTGGAGCAAAGGCAATTGCGTGAAGCTGCCGTGGGGTACGCCGAGGGTGGCGGAAGAGCTGTGTGCAAGGGTGGGAGCGCCGTGAACAAAGTAAGTGGGTTTAGTGCTATGTTTTTAGGCCTAATTGGAACTTAATGGAATGTTGTCAAGGGAAAGAATGAATGGAGAATAAATTTTAAATTTTGAGAGAAATCATAGAGCATTTTTTTTGTGCCACACTCGCTAGCTAATTCAATGAGATTTGAGTTAATTCATGAGCATGTAACACGACAATGACACCCAAAATTCCCAGCAACATTAAGGCGGTTGCCCGGGACTTTTCACTAGTCAAACGGCGTCCGTTTGGGTTCAAATCAGCTTCAAAAAAATGATATACATGTCTATTAAAGTTTGTTTCCTGCATCATGTTATAATATCATGAAAATTAAGAGATATGACCCCTTATGCAAGATATGGCATTACCACAGTTGCTGTGAATTTTCAGCAACTGTGAACCTCTTTGGACCGCATGGCAAGGTAAATGACACCAAAATGCCCAAAATTGCCACCATTGTAAAGCCTTGTGAATGAGTGAAAGGTTGCATGTTTTCAGATTTTTGAAATTTCCTATAAATTTTGATTCATGTTTGAAAACGTATGACTATGTCATTACTCATCACTATTGCCTGCTTAAGATCACACCTCAATCTCAGGTGTAAGGATTGAACTTCTTGAGAAATGAAGCATCTAACTCTCTAATTTAGCTATTTATTGAAGCATTAAGGCTTAATGAATGAATAATGAATATGAATGCTATATGATAATTGTCATGTGCATATTACGAGAAGATGAGAATAATGCTACTTAACAAGATACTATGTGAAAAGTAGATGGTGCAATAATGGCACACGATGAAAGCTTCATGATAATTGTCAAAACACCAAGAACGATACTCATGTGTGAATGTCATACTATGAATCACGAGATGAATGCCTAATGATGACTTCCATATTGTCATGATATTGTTTAATGAGTATGCTAACCACACATTGGGACCCGAGCCCATTGTTAGTGGATATTGTGTTGTTATGTTAACCACTACACATTAGGACCCGAGCCCATTGGTAGTAGATACTGTGCTGTTATGCTAACCACTACACATTGACACCCGAGCCCATTGGTAGTAGATATTGTGTTGTTATGCTTACCACTACGCATTGGGACTCGAGCCCTTTGGTAGTGGATACTGGACTAAATGATGAGAACACTGGCCCGCTACGCGGTGGGACCCGAGCCTATTGGTAGTGGAGCTAAGTTCACCGAGATAGTGATAACAGCATATTCCCTAGCCTGCACAATGGCAGGAACAGGTTAGAGGAGAAAAGAGGTTTGCTCCCTATGATTCATGATGGAGATATGAGATCTGATTTGATCCCTTGCAATGCGACGGCCTGTCAAACCCCTAATGCACGCTGGGGACCGTGTACATGAGTTGAGGGTATTACAAAGCGGATTGCCCTGCTTATCATCACCCTCCCTTCTATGGGATGGTAGAAGCCCTAAGAAATGGGATGGGCTTAGCCTGATGGATAAGGCTTCTACTAGCAAGAGTAGGTGAGTTAGGGAGTGAGTATGAGATGCATATATTGAAACTATGATTTCTTTTGTATTGCCTTCCTGGTGTTGCTTATGTTGGTTGCACTTTTATATTAGATATCCTGTTATATCGGCTGCATTGAATTGATAACCAATATGCTCGACTACTGCACCATTATAAATGATGATTAATGACATTATTCCTTGCACCTGAGTATGCTTAATATCCATGCATGACACTAGATCTTCTTACTGCGCTTCAAAGCTCATTCCACTATATTTTTCTCCCTATAGATTGAAAGCAACATATTACAAGTTCGAGGTATGGGCTGCAGATGAAGACTGAAGCGACTACTTTTCGAAGAAGCTCAAGAATCTTGTAGGTTTTGGGCCCTCAACCCTGCTTAGATTATCTCTCAGGGATTTTGTAATTATGTGCCTTGGAGCCATGAACTTGATTGTATCACCTTTTGAACGATAATACAATGTAATATCCTTCTCAGGAATGAGCTTTGTTAAGTTTTAATTTATAATAGTGTTTACTTCCTTGGTTTGTTGACTGCCATATTGAGGCGTTAAATTTACCCCCACCTGGGTGATAAACGCTACATTGGGATCACGAACCTGCGTCCGGTCGCCTTCTGTCTAGAAGGTGGTTAGGTAGACGAAAGCGGGGTCGTGACATTAATTTTCACTCTCGATCTCCCTCCCACATCTCCCTCTCTCTCCCTCTCATATATATTTTTTCTCAATCAACTATCACAAAATCTTTATCTTCCCTCCTCAAAGATCTCTCTCTCTCTCTCTACTATCCTAAAATATCTCTTCCACCCTGAAAGATTGTATCTTTGTTTCTCTCTACCTCACGTCTCATTCTCTCATGTGTATCATATAATGTCCATCATTTTTAATGGTTACTTGGCCTAAATTCTATCTAGATATAAGGTCCCTTTTTATTCTTGCGACATGTGTCAATCCTTTTACTTTGACTTAATAATGTATATATACGTCCTTAACATTTTATGAAAATATTGATACAGTTATTTACAAGATAGCACTACTTGGGTTGTCCTATGACACCACCAAGCACATTGCCCCGCACCCAAAAACAAAGTCAGGGGTAATTTCTTTCTCTTATTTTTCAGGTCGCTTTTACTTCACCTTGTGAACAGTTTTCAAAACTAAATTTTGAACTGATAAAAACCATGATCTAGTTGCTTGTTGAATGGATTGTCCAAAGTTAATCATTGTGGGGAATTTGATATCAAATTTTCGTCGAACTCCATAACCCACTGTTTTGAATTGATATTAGTGATGAATAAATATGACCTAAAAATTTTATAATTAGTAAAGAAACATCTAACTATATTCATGGAGGCAATGTTATAATTAATAAAGATACCTCGAACTATATTCATGGGGGGAAGAAAATGTGCTGAGGTAGTCTACTTTGGATTTGTTAAAGGTAAGTGTTAGGAAAAAGTTCTATTGCAGTAACTACATCATATATTCAAACAAGTTCAATTTACGAAAGGCAAATTGTATTAAATAATAGAATTTTAAAGAACTCGTTTTTTTTTTTCCTTTTTTTTTAGGAAAGTGAGATAAAAGTAAGCATGTCTCATGTCCAATGTATAGTATATAGTGGACAATAAAAATATTCGAATCTAGACAGATAATGGAGATGAAACATAATGTACAAATGATTTATTGTCTTCGTAATTTCTGGTCCTATTGAAACTTGAAATTCGATTGGTTCTTGGTTTTGAACATGGAATTCTTATTCTAGACTAGGCATCAAGTCCATAAACTACATATAGAAGATTTTCCATACATTTCATTACAAATTACCAAAATACTCTTATAAACAATATGTAAAGAAACTTGCCCTAGTCAAGCTTTATTAATATGAAGCTAAAGCTATTTTTGTAGACCTTGAGTGAGAATTCTAATAGTTCATGTCAACATCAATATAATGTACTTCAAAAGTTCTGATGATTATTGTTGCATAAACTTGGAAATTTCATGTTAGTTCAAGTTTTGGCTCATCTTGTGACAGGTCTAGCACATTGTATATCAGAGGTTACGCGACTTGTTTGGCACCTTGAGTTTTGAGCAAAAATTACCATACAGTATCGAGGAGTGTGTGGACACCTCTATAACCTTTGCAAGCTAATTTCCTATGTGATTTGATGTGTTTTCATTGTTAAGTCCATGCTGTTAATTTGAAATTTATCCCCTAATCTTAGCTTATAATACCTCTTTTAAGTCCCAATTCTGGAGGCTATTAACCCTTTTTTTTGGAGTTTTGATGCGTCGGCACCAATTTTGAAACTACTATTGTTTATCATATTTTTTTATTTCCAAAATATCCCAGAGTAGTGTAGAATATCGAGTTAGGTCTTAAATTATTTTGCATAGTTTCCTTAGTTAACCTACTTTTCCTATTTTAAACTTAAACTCAAGGCTTGGACGTTTCATCCTTCATTTAATCCCTAGCCACGAATTTTTTGACTCCAATCTCAGAATGTGAGCCACTTTGAAAGTAGGAGTTTGTTGGATGTCCAAGTTTTGCTAACTTGTGGATCTCATCCTGCTTGGCAAGCAAAAGAAAAAGAAATTTAAGCTTTTTCTACTTTTCTTCATATATATATATATATATATATATATATATATATATATATATATATATATATATATATATATATATATATATATATATATATATATATAGCGGAATGTTTTCATGCTACAGTTGTACAATAATATAATGATAATATCTTCAAAAACCATGTTGGAGCCATTTGTTTCACACCAATTTTTAAACATATACTCTTGACATTCTAAAGAGCTATCACAAAATACAAAAATTGAAAAAACATCTTAGAAAGTGTTTCTTTGGCCCAATTAGTATATGCCATCCATTTTAGCGAGATGGTTAGATTTAGGCCTCCGAAGGATTTTTCTTCTTTCCAAAATTTTTGAATAATATATTATCATTAGAATAACAATGCTAAGAAAGGGAAAAGTTATTTTGAATATGTTAAAGCCTAGATCATGAAATTCACTAAATGGATGATCGAGATTCTTTTTTGGAGAGCACTAGTTTTGACCATATTTAGGGTGCAAATTGAATTTTATTTTCTCGGATTGATCATGGTGATGCGAGTAAGAGAAACGCAAAGGAAGATATTCTTACTAACTTTTGTCCATTAATTATATTTATACATTTTAGTGGGGAAGTTAGGCCCCTACCCTTTTTATTAGAACCTAAAAAAATTAGGTTACAAGGAAAGACCTTTTACAACCCTTGGAATGGGAACATTAGCAATATCAAATAAAAGAAAGGCAAAAGGAAATCTGGGGGCCGAGCACGCCACACCGTTGCTTCATTCCTGGGTACCGCCTCTTTAGCCAAAGAGTCAGCATCCATATTAGCCTATCAGTAAGTATGTTTGGATCTGCCATTGATGATCTACAAAAGAATTGAGACTAAACTTGCAATTTCCCAAGATAATGCACAATTTTCAAGATAATGCACAGTTTCCAAGAATTGATTAGATGCTTCGAGTCACTTTTAATGATCAGGGGTACACATTGCATCTCCTTTGCTAGAATGATCTCCTTTTCTAGTGCATGAAATTCATCAGTGTTGCTAGAGTTGTTGCCCAAAGGTGATGCAAATGCTGGAAAGAAGCCACCTGGATCATTCCTGATGACACCACCACAACCAGCAATGCCTGAGTTTTGCCTAGAGGCCCCGTCAGCATTAAGTTTAAATAAACCTATAGGAGGGGGCAACCATACCACATGTATTTGAGTCATGGGGGGTGCAAACACCAATGCAAGTTTAGATTGGTAGCTATATTAATTTCTGAGAAATGAAACGCCCAATTTTTTTAACCAAAGAATTAACTAGATGGATAATTCATTGAAGGAGTTGTTCCCTGGGCATTTTTACCCCCTCATGGACGTGTGAGTTCCGTTCTATTCAAAGGCAATAAATGGTTATTGAAAAGATAGAAATCCATACAAACCGCATACCTGAGGATCGAAATCTGTACTTGATCCATTTAACCGTGAAGGTTGTTGTATTTTGATTAATTGTAAAGCACTTTCCAAATCTGTGAAGAATAGATTTCCAAATCAACTGCGAAAACTGACATTGAACGGTAATATGGTCAGAGAATTCCTCTCCCTGTAAACAAAAGGGACAACTAGAAACCAAAGGAAGGCCCCTAGATTGGAGAAGCGTGAAGTTGGGTAATTGTAACTGCAGAGCTAACCAAGTGAACCACTTGACCTGAGGAAGGGATGGCATGAACCACAGAATCTTAAAATAAGGTTTCATAGGTGCCTGCCTTCTAACAATGTCCCAAGCCCTCCTTACCAAGAAAACACCATCTGCAGCATGGATCTAGACATGCTGATCCTCAAGAACATGGGTAGGTAAATCATGTGAGGGCACTACCTGAGATACAGGGGAAGAAAAGGCTGACAAAAGAGTCCAGCTAAGAGGAGCATTGACCAAGAAGTCAGATACCTTAGCCTTAGTAATAGAACCTGCAACCACATGATTATTAGTGTTATATGTTATTTTTGATGTACTTGTAATCCCAGGGTGAATAAGGAGAGAGTCGGTAGTAACCTGGTCCCGCCGGTGCCCAAGACATCGCCAGACCACGGGAACATTATAGCAATAAGCCTAAACTTGGACGACCTTTGAAGAAGTGTCAAAACGACCTCAAATTACATGAAAGGGTATTTTTTGATAACCTAAGAACACTCGTAAATTTTCGTCGCGTTCTGATGCATTTGGTATGATCAGAACGAAACTTGATTTTCAAATCCAGTTCTTATTATGCTGAAAATGGATCCTATAACTATAACCCTATTTTCTGGGTCGCAAAACAGTATTCGACTATTTCTATTAGATATGGAACGTTGAAAAACCCCCAAGTACCAACTTTCGGCACAATCGAACCCTTCGGGACCATTCTGGTCCTAAATTACCAAAAAAGGGTTATTTTTACACTATTACGATGCAACCTCTGTGAACCAGTTTCCATAAATGGAAACTATGTTTTCTCATTTCGGGTTGATTTTCAAATGCTCATAACTTGCTTGTTTTGAATCCAATTAAGCTCAAATTCAGACAAGAGATAGATCTCGATGACCCGCTCATTTTGACATATGGCATGCGTCATGGCTTGGCCCGAAACGAGAGAATTTCTAGAGAGAAGATATGCTTGAAACATGAAAATTTATATTTTAAAACGAAGAACATCCAATTTTTTGAGAGATCATAGCTCAAGATCCCGATGTCGGATCGTCGCAAGTATAGGTCTGGTTCAACCGTACTTCAAAGAGCTATAGTTTGATATAATTTTTATATACGATCGGAAGCCGAAAGAAACTGAATTTTGAGGTCGAAGATGGAATACTTTTTCGGTCGCCGGAATCCCATTTTCTGACTACTTCCCAAAATTAGAGTGTGCCTAAACAGAGAGAAAAATGGACGAAATTTGTCACAAAATGATCGTGATAGTATCCTTTTCAATTTGTGATAAAAAAATGAAGGCTTAGATTGTCATGAATCGTACCGGATTGATGGTCGAAGAATCACAAGTATATGGAACTTGGCAGAATTTTGAATTCTTCCTTAAAAATCCTTTTCAAGACAACCAAAGGGTATCAATGCATGCGCAATAGTTCAAACATCGATTCTACAACGATTGAATACATGAATTACCACCATAAGCATCCGAACAAACTCCCAAGGCCTAGCAATGGCAAGAGGCCCCTATGAAGAGATGGTTTTTTCATTTGTTGAAAAGTGCTTAGGGGTATTTTGGTCATTGGTCCAAAAACAGGATTAATATTTTAATTCATAAAATATGTATTTTTGATAATTTTGGTTGTTTTTTTAGCAATCCACCCTTATTTTGGGGTTGCTCTATAGAAGGAACTTAAGTCATTTGTAAATCTAAGATTTGAAACATAACAAAAATTGGGTTTTGCCCCTTCAAGCCTTTGCATGTCCACAACTTCTAACGTCAAGAGAAAGGAGAGAAAAAACTTTACCACTTTAGGTCATTGCCCTTGGACCTCCCACTTCTAACTCCCAACTTTCAAACCCTCTTCTTCCAACTCCCAACTTCCAAACCTCTCACTTCCAACTCCCAACTTCCAAACCTCCCACTTCCAATTCCCAATTTCCAAACCTCCTACTTCTAACTCCCAACTTCCAAACCCTCACTTTCAACTCCCAAATCCCTAAACCTCAAACTCCCTACTACCTAGAACCTCAAACTTCCTACTTCCTAGCCTTCCCAACTTTCTACTCCCTACAACATACACCCCACCTTAGATCATCATACACCCTAACCCACTTAGGTCCATTCATCTTAGACCTAAACCCCAACCTTAACCCCAAAGATCAAGACATATCTCTAAGGAGCAATCAACGAGGAACCTCAAAAGCCCCCATAAACCCAAGCCGGCCGAGGTCCACTCTCTCTTCTTTCTCTTTCTTCTCGCTCTTCTTTCTATCTCTTCTATTTCTCTCTCTTCATTATTTCTTCTCTTCTCTCTCTTGTTTACTTAAATAGAAAGCTCTTTGGGTTAGTGACTTTCCGATGGGCTATGCCCACGACTTCACTTCCCGAACCCTCCAGGTACCAAGGCTTGGAGCCTAGTACCCTCCTTTGTCTTCGGTAATACCTCTTAGGAGAGGTTACGCTGGAAGGCCGCCCAATTCCCGGGTCTCTTCTTCCTCTCTCTCTCTTCTTTCTTCTCTCTTCTTTATCTTGTTCCTGTCTCTCCTCTCTCTCTCCTCTTATTCTCTCTCTCTTCACTCATACCTAGGGCAGGTCTGTGCTCCACCCTCTCATTCTCCCATTGCTCTCTCTCTCTCTCTCTCTCTCTCTCTCTTTCTCTCTCTCTTTCTCTCTCTTTTCTCACTCTCACTCTCTCTTGCCTAAAAAGTCTCAGAACCGCACCTAGGGCGAGCAAGACTTTTCTCCCTCTCTTTCTCTTACTCACTCACTGTCTCTCACCCTCATTTCTCACCTCCTAAGCCACGGCCCCGCACCATAGGTAGGTCCATCCCTCCTCACTCCCTTCATTTATGTTTCTCATCATCTCTCCACCCCCACCTAGACCCGAACCCACGCCATAGGCGGGTCTGCCTCATCCCTTCATCTCTCTTATTCTCTCACTCTAATACTCTACTCTTTCTAACTCACACTCTCACATCTCATTCATCCACTGTAATTTGATTATTTCTTTAGCACTTATTCATTCATCTCTTCTTTCATGCTTGAGCACTCCAGTCGGGGTCCTCCTGAGATAGTTTCTTAGGGTTCTAACTCTAGGCTTATTGCTCTAACCATCAGTTCACATAGTGTTGTTGAGTCGTAAGAGATACATATTCTCTTGCACTCAATCACTCGGGCTGGGGTCATCTTGAGATAGCTTTTGTAGAGTTTTAGCCCTTAAACTAATCTAACCACCGGTTTACATAGTTTTGAGAGGCCTTCTCTTTCTTATACTCCCATTCCTTTCTCATATATTTCTCTGTTCATCTTCTTCTTAGTTACTCATTATACGAAAGTGAGCTCGCGATAATCTAGATCTACATACCGTATTCTCCCTTTCGAGAAGTGAGCTCACGATAAACTAGAACTACGGATCACACTCTCCTAAATCCCCAGGGGTACCTGCACCCTCCAAGCCCAGTATCTTTCTTATCTCCAGTAATACCTCTTGAGAGATGTAACGTCGAAAGGCTATCCAATTTCTGAGTCAGTTTCCTCCTTTCTCTTCCCTACTTCTTCTTCCCTATCCACTCTCAACCCCTCTAACCCTTAGACTAGACCCCCAATCTATCATATAACTACCAATAGGAGGAGATCCCAAAAGGTATACCCTGAAGGCCATTTTTAGTTTGTGGATCCGAGTGCTATGTAATGAAGTGAGGGATCTAAATTCAAATAGCACTGCAAGGACAACCGGAGGGCTTTCAAAATAATCTACGAGGGCGAATCGCTCGGACACGTCCCTCGAACCCAAAACGATGAGGTAGGTGCTCAAGCCCCTTTGTTGATGAAAATATATATCTTTGTTGGTTCCTATCCGCACATCATGCACATGCGCACATACACACACACATGCATGGGCCCTGCGGTTGTTCGAGAGAGGATTCCTCCGACCAGGTCACCTGACTAGGGACGACGAGAAATCAAGCCCGACCAACTGGCGACTCCACTGGGGTCGGGCTACTCTTCCGTTGGTTCAGTATGCTCGCAAACCTTCACAACATTTAATCCACACTTAAAAATAGCTTTGGAGTTTACTAAGTCCTGCTATTTTTGGATTGGGGACTTCACGATCCCCACACCCATGAACACGTCCCTTGGGGGTAAGGTTTTTCAACCTACATCTCCCTCCCTTCTTTTGTGAAGTGACCAAACCGCTTGCAATTGGACTCCGACCTAATCAAAGGAGAGAAGGGGCTCTCAAGCTCCTTTCTCTCCCTCTACCAGCACCAACGGTCAGTCCATTGTCGCCAAATGTATAGGTGGTTCCAAAACCACCACTGCTCATGCTCCCACAATTACTAGTAGATCCTCCACCAATCTCTAGTCCAAGAGTGGCCTTAAGGATACTCCCTCTCCTCTCTCAATCGGCTATTCGAAGTCGTTGCTTCTGTAGGTACTAAGAAGGTCACCCCAGCTCTTCTTTCCACACGCGTGCCGCCTGTCTCAGCATCGCATCTCACACACCCCAAGCCGGTGGTTCAACCGCTAGCCAATCTCTGTCGAAGTACCAGAAGGTCAACTTGACACACTTTCACACCCACTACGACTAACGGCTTAGCCGTTGGCTTGTCTTCTTAGGGCAAACGTAAAGCAATCTCGAGTCTCTCGCACACTCTGGATCTCTTGATACCCCGACCCACTATCACTAGTGACTCTCAAGTCAATGCAATTGCAATGAATACTATTCACTCAGCTCAGGGCAGCTCAAATGCCAGTCCTCAAAAAGCACATGACCAACGACCCATTCGTAGGTCAAATGCGCACATATATTTTCATACAAACAATGGTGGCCATAAAGCCACTTCAATCACTAAGGTCGACATCCCCAAGGCCGGACCTTCTACCTCACTGCGGGTTGGCCTCCAAGCTACCCCAAACATGTCTTCGGACTATGCACACACATGCAGGTCCGACATTGCCCCTAGTTCTAAGGGACAATGTGAAAATAGCCCAGAGGAACTGTTTGCCTTTGCTCGAGAGCAGTTCGTCCTGGCCATCAAGAAGGGAAACAATGGTCAAGCCCATATATGGGGCCGAGAGACCAAGACGTTGAAAGCCCGACTCAAGAGAAAAGAAGAGAAGAGCATTAAAGACTCCCTCTCTAAAGACGTAAACCCCTTCTCCCCTCTTGCCCCCCTTGATGTGGATGATATTTTAGAGGCATGTCATATGGCGAATATCAAGGAGGTGGCTCAATGCATCATAAGGCCAACTACTTGTACGGTTCGAAATCTGGATCAAGGCAAAGAAGAGCCTACTAACAAGGCAAAGAGCTAGTCTGACACCGACAACCCCATAAAGCCCGAACAAGTTGTGCCACTACCCGTTCAAACCCCTTAAGCTCCCCTTAAGGCATATGAGTCCTTAGCATATTCATCTTAGGGATTCACCACAATATATCAACATATGACGTGGCTCCCCTTAAGCTCCATCAGTTAAAACCCCATTAATTAAAACCCCATTATTTCAACATACAACAGATCTTTTAAAGAGTCGCATCACATCTTGCCCAAGACTCCTCTAATATCAAGTGGAGAGACATTTATGTGCCAAGGAATATATGCATAAACTGTAAGTTATAACACATATGCATAACTAACGGTGATTGTTAAGCGGTATCTGTTCCCCCATATATCACATGGATAGGCATGCATTGAACATTAGGAGTATATGTGTCCTATGATTTATCTCAAGATAAGATGGGTTCACCATTTTACGTCAACCTTGAATATATTTAGCTGACGAGCTCTTGGAACTATCAGTCGTGAGAACTCTTAAGGACTAACTGACGAGTCAAGATTCCTTTAGGCACATCAAGCCTCTCATATGATGGATCTTGATCATATCATATATTATTTATCACATGGGCCATTTCATTTTCAGTGAGCCTCGTATGAAGCTTAGCTGACATATCATTATCAAAATGTATCCGGCCCTTCTATGTGACTAAAAACACACCCAACAAGTAGCAAGAGCCTAAACTGTGTACCAAACCTGGCTTCCAAAATTTCTCAACTATCATCAAAATTTCCCCTACATGTTCTTGTGAACTTTTCAAATATCTTAATTTCTTTGGTTAAAAAGTAACCCAGAACTCTATATATGTTTCATAATCCTACCAATCTTCAAAAACCTTCTAAAATATTTTTAAAAACGAAGGATTTTCATGGAGGCTTGGATATCATGTTTCTATCACCACCAAATCCTAGATTTCCATGCTAGCAAACCCTTAGGAAAAGAAAAAGACCAACCCATGGGTTCTCGAAAAACCCAAAATCCGAACATGTGGACTCCAAGAATTAGAATCAAAGGAGAACAAAGAAGATCAACTAGCTAAGAATACATTCATTCCATACTTTTTTCAAATCAAAATCCCAAGCGATTGGAGAACCAAACCTCAAGAAAAATGTCTAAACTCGAAGATGACTACACTGGCAGCATCCCAGGTAGAATTGGGGTGACTATAACCAAGAGTGTCTCCAGTTCAAATATAGCATGATTCTTGTTGACTGTCACTTTGGATCCTGATTATCGGAGACCTCTCAACCCCACTGACTAAAAGATAACAGTAATAGTTCGATGTCTTACGGATCAAAAGCATCCATCGGTGTACCGCCTAGAATGATCTCTCAATAAATGGTTCATTCCCATCGTGTCTCATGCATCTACTTCTTCGACATTCCCCTAGTGCTCCAAGTGAAAACCAAAGAGGGTAACTGTAGACCTCGAAATTCTGGCTATGAGAATTCCTAAAAACCTCGATTCTGATTCCAAAGGTAGATCATAGGCAACCTAGACTCAACAGAATTGTACCAACCTACCCAAAACCTATACCACGCTATAGTGACCCTGATAACTTTCTAGCAATCCAAAAATCGCCCTAATCAAACCTACAGATCAAAAGTTATAAGCCCCCATGAGTTTAAGGAGGTAAAATTGCCAAAAAGCCCTTCTCTATGGACTTGGGAGACCCACCTGACGCACCGCTTGTCGAGCATGCGCCTAAGCCCGAGGGGGGAAGCCTGTTCCGCCCAAACTAACCCGATGATGAAGAAAATAACATTTTTGTAATTGGAATAAACCCAATAAATTTAAATAAATCCGAAAAAATCATAAACAAATCCTAAAAGAAGAAGAAATTTACTATTTCAAGCCTACAAATACACCCTTCAAAACCTCAAAATACAGAAGAAAAGGTAAGAAATTCCCTGGACATCCTTAAAATATAAGACACAATTCTCAAAATTTAGAAAAATAGCCCAAAAATACCCGAAATTAGAAAAAAAACCTTAGAAAATTTCTTTAGAAAATAGGAAAAATCCCTCAAATTCCCCAAAAATCCCAGAATTCAAATTCTACCTTAGGAAATCTCAAAACCCTTGTGGCCCATTTGGTTCTTTGGAGTCATATTTCTAGGAGACATTTTTCTGGGAAAAGGCAGAGCCAATCGTATTTGGTTCGCTTAGAATTGACATTTTTGTTGGAATTGAGATTTCCAAGGGATCTCAAATGTTCATTTTAAACTTAAATATTTGAAATCTCAATTCTACTAAAGTAGGTGGAGTTAACATTTCATGGAAACTGGCCCATTTTGCTGCTGATGAACGAAAACATATTAAAAGTTTAGAAAGGGAAACTATATCATATTTTAGAGAGAGAAAACATGTTAGAATTTTAGAGAGATAAACCATATCAAATTTTAGAGAGAGAAAATATATCAAATTTTTTAGATAAAAAATACAATAAATGTTTTAGAGAGCGAAACTATCTCAAATTTATTAGAGAGAGAATCTTAAAATTTTAGAGAGAGAAACTATCTCAAATCTAAAGTTTTAGTGAGAGAAAGTAACTTAAAATTTTAGAGAGAGAAACTACTTAAAATTTTAATAGAGAAATATCTCAAAACTTTTAGAGAGAGAAACCGTCTCGGATTTTAAGTTTTAAGTTTTAGAAAGATAGTATATTAAAAGCTTAAAAATTAGAAACTCAATCAAATTTTTGATAGGGAAACAACCTGGAAATTTTTAGATAGAGAATCTAT